>NC_059355.1:44840015-45107515 GCF_019703515.2 Myxocyprinus asiaticus
AGACATTACATCATTTTTTGTTGAACTACTCCTTTAATTCAGGTGGCATGGCAGCTGAGAAAGAAATATAAGCCACCCCACCCTCTAAAAATTCAACATAAACTTGCTCTGAATTCTCTATTTTCTCTTTCTCAAAACTGAAAGCCTTGGCGACTCAGAGGGCAGGTGTTGCCTGAGATAAAAGTGAACGTGGAATAAACAAGTGTGCTTGTAATGATGAGGTACTTCTCCGCACCCCACCGTTTCCTTTCTCTATCTAATTTCTCAAATTTTCCGTCAGCATCTGATGTCTTGCTTATTACCACTGGCCTCTGAATCTGTGCAAGAATTAGCAGAGCCGAATAAATACAGGGTGCCCACAAATGCATGAAGGTCGTTGGATGTCATACTTCACTATGTGCTGGATGGCGAGGGATTTGGAAGGGGGGCAGAAGAATGGATGACAGTGTTGATTATTTTTCCTCCCTTGTTTGAGTTATTGGACGTGTGCTGTCGTTGCAATAGCTGATGTTGGAGAGAGTTTTAGCAGCACAGGGATATATGATTCTAATGTCTGGCACAGGCTATGCTTTGAGTGTGTCTGAGGTTATATATGTTTATGTGTCCTCTGAGCTACAGGAACCCATATGTCAAGTTCACTGTGTTTAGTCATAAACTCTTGGCCAAGAGGTGGAAATTGCTTTGTATACTTTTTGCAATAGGATTTTTTTTTCAATACATGGACAACTCGGTGTTGGTGTGTCTGCATGAAAATCATTAAACAAAAACCATAGAACAGTCTGGTTCTGGAAATAAAAATCCCATTAATTTACTCATCATTCAATTGAGTAAGATTCATATATTCATATAATAAATACAAATTTCTAACGCATGCCTCCAAGATTGTTGAATTCACGCAGTGATCCTGACTCATTAAAGGCTATAAAACGTCCGCAAAAATGTTTGAGAAATAGGTAAAGCCCTCATTTCAAATCAGATTTTCTTTTTTCATGATTCACTGAACACTCAAAGCATCACTGCCTACTTTTCTTCACAGATGACTAACTTGGATCATAAAAGACCATAAATAAACCGTCAGAGTATTGCAACTCCAAAGGAAGGTAAATGCGAACTCAAGTGGAGGTAAAGGGGGAAAACAGACATTTTTTATTCTGCCTGTTTTCCTAAGGCAAAAGCAAACTCTTTTCACCCCCAATGGTAGACTGCAAAAAGTATACTTTATCAAAGCAAAATGCACAACAAAATATTAATTAAAAGAATCCTATTTTACATAAACTCATCCTAGTATGCCCAAAGTGAGAGAAGACCTTTTCTTTGAGACTGCTTGAAATGACTGCAGGCTACATCTGGTAGTATTGATAAAGTCTTGCTGTGTCCCCTCCCACCAGATATATCATAAAATTATTGAGATTTAGGACCCTACAGGCTATTCCTTCAGGATGTCTGACTTTCCCTATCCACAGCCGAACATTACAAAATCAACAAAGCAATAACACTTCTGCAGCCTTTGTTGCCTAGCTAGGCCAGAGGGCACGCCATCGCTAAGATGCCAGGGAAGATTTTGAGCCTCAGGCCCTTTTTACTGAAGTTGCCTTGTGGCCCTTGGTTTATCAGAGTTAATGCAGATTTAATGTTGCAAAGACTCTCTTTCCCTCTCTAATGCTGTGTTATTGTGTGTGTGTGTGTGTGTGTGTGTGTGTGTGTTTTAGAAATTGAAATAACAAGAGATGTGCTTCAAACTATACATAACAAGACAAATACAACCAATACCATTAGCCTAATTTGCACTTTCTGGATTCAAAACAAATCAGCCAACAGCAAAATTGCCCTAAGCGACATAAAATTATTTAGCATATTCTTGCATCCCGGCCTGTATTTTTTGTTTTTTTTAAAACGACATGGCACAGTCACAATGGCGGTTCTAGCTTGTATGACGCCCTGTGCGAAACCCGCTTCAAAATATGCTTAGCGTTACTTAGCGTTAAGAATAGAGACTGTGCCTCACTTGCTTTATCTGTGTAACTAAAAGAAATGCTGTGCATATTAGCATCAAAACAGAATATTATAATTACCGATTATAAATACTGTTAGTTTAGTTGCATGCAATGGTGAAGGTACTTAAAGGTAAGTTGTGTAATTTTGCCCATTGTACAAAGGTGCCTGGGTTTGTTCCTGGCAGGCAATTTACAGACTTTTTAAGCAGAACTGTTTTGATTTGGACATTAAACACAATGTCTACCAGACACATTTTTGGGAAAGCTTACATTTTAGGTCTAGGTAGACATTTCATTTTCTTACAAAACTGATAGGAAAGTGTACATGTGGTGTTTCTATATATCACTTAAAGCTGATGTCCCTACCACCTGACAGATATCACTGAAATATGTGTCCTGAGAAATTACACTTTTCTCTGTAACAGTTTAGGCTCTGTAAACAGCAAATAAGAATCTGACAGTGGCCTATGCATGTTAGCCAACACTTTGAGGTGGCTCTCTTGGGCAGGACAACCTATTTGCCTGAAGATGGAGGAAACATTTTGAAAATGTAATTTCTGTTTGGTGCATCTAGCCACACAAAAAGCTTATAGCAGCTTTAAGCAAGTAATTGTGCACACAAGTCAAATCTAAAATATAAACCAGTGTAAATCATTATATATCAATACAATTTCAAACAGTGTAAGTAGAGTTGTAGTGCTAGATGTATGATGCACACTAAAGTGAGTCAAGTGTTACATGACTGAACGGAACAGTACAAGGGCCAGTGGAATTTGTTTCTGTGACTTTCATGGAATGTCACCATGTTTAGTTGCAAGGACAGTCCTCCCCCTGGAGCAAACTGGGGTTCAGTGTCTTGTTCAAGGGCACAATATTGACAGCTCAAGGTTTGCTATTTTTGAGGTTCAAACTTGTACCCTTGTGGTTACCAGCCCAGACATTTAATTACTGTGCTATACCAAAGAACACTGTATTATAATTTTAGAGCCATTTCATAATTACTTGTTTTTCTGCTAATATTTAATGTGCAATTCAATGTGCAATATTAGCTATGCAGTTTAAATCTGTGTCCATCCATCCACCCTACTTTTTAAAGTAAAGAATTATTCTTTATTTTACACACACACACACACACACACACACACACACACACACACACACACACACACACACACACACACACACACACACAGACAGAGCTCTGGAAAAAATTAAGAGGCCACTGCAAAATTATCAGTTTCTCTGGATTTACTATTTATGGGTATATATTTGAGTAAAATTAACATTTTTGTTTTATTCTATAAAGTACTCACAAAGAATCCCAAATTCTAAATAAAAATATTGTCATTTACAGCAAATGACAACTGGCATTTTCTGCAAATAAATGCTCTAAATCAGGGGTGTTCAACAATTTTCAGACCAAGGACCCCTTTGATGGGTTGAGAAACAGAGCTGGGACCCCTGTTACATATTGTATAAAATTGAGGGTTGTGTTTTATGCCTATAAAAACGTGTTTGGTAGGCTACCATATTATTGTATGTAAATACTTTAAGATGTTTATATTGCATAACTTTTGAAATAATCATTAAATAATGTACAGCAGGTGTCTGCAACTCTTCTGACATTAACAGATATTTTTCATTTTCCTTGTTAATCACTGTTCCATACCCCCTCCTTAATTTTGCAGTGGTCTCTTATTTTTTTTTCCAGAGCTGTATATACTGTATATACAGTTTTTATATAATTGTGGGGACTCTCCATAGACTTCCATGCATTTTATGGATTTTATACAGATCTAACGATAATTTCTATCCCCTAACCCTAACCTACCCCTAAACAAAACCCTCACAGAAACCTTTCTGCATTTTTACATTTTCAAAAAAATATCGTATAGTATATTTAATAAGCCATTTCCCTCGTGAGGACCGCTGGCTGGGCCATTTGGTCCCCACAATGTAGTATAAACTCTAAACACTGTTGCTCAGTAGTGAAACTAAATGAAAACATTTAGTTCAGCCTGACAAACAAAGTTTGAGTTTGGGCAGGACTAGTTATTTGGCTGACCAGTGGCAGATGGGGAGTATTTGAAAAACCTGTTTGAAAACAATAATTTGTAATTTTGTTTGTTGACTGGTGGTGAACATTTTGAGAGAGTATCTACAGGCTGCGTAGCCCATTTTTTCTTCTTACGGTATTTTACGAGGTTATAATTCTGTTGGAAAAAAATATTGTAAATAATGCATACTAGCCTATATACCACCATCTGTTGTTTGGAGCTGCTTTGTAGATATTTGAAAAATTGCAGTTAATACACCTGAATTGAAGTGTGTTTCTTTGATGTTGCTAGATGAGAGTTGGAAACTGCTCAAACAAAACAGTCTGACATTTAAAAAGCAATCAAAACTTGGCAACTTTTGAATAACATCAGAAAAATGTACAGTGTTCTGTTGAGAGCAAAGGCTTTTCTAGTTTTTGGTGTTAAGATATTGGAAGCAAGCATGATGTTTTCTGCATTCATTACGAGTTTCCAATCAGTCTCCTAAGCACGAATCACTTGTTCAGAAAAGCCCAACATTAATTTTATTTTTCTCCATACTTCTTCAGGCAAGAACAGTGGAAAATCATTTTTGTTAGACTTTGACATCTTCAGATAACAATAGAGGTTTGATTTACGTGATGTTTCTGGGGCAAAACAATATACATTTCTTGACTGAGTGGCACGCAATCACAGGCACTCCAATCAAAGCATGCAAGGCAAAACTGAGGCCACCATAGTAACCTGCCAACATAAAAGGCCATTCATTTTTAGCAGCAAATTTTACTTCAGTAATGTGATGTGTTTATGAGTTAACAATATTCAACAAGAAAAAATCTAAGGTGGGACTTTTATTTTATTCTTTTGGAACTGATTGAATAGTAAAAAGTGAAATGTGGGTGTTCCATACCAAAATGGTTAGTTTGTGTACTATTTCCTTCCTGAAACAATGCACCCAATTTCAGAGGTGTAAAGTAACCAATTACAAATACTCACGTTACTGTAATTAACTACTTTTCCCAAGAATTCTACCTTAAGTAGTTTAAAATTTGTATACTTTTACTTTTACTTGAGTAGATTTTAAGTGCTGTAACTGTACTTTTACTGCGCTATTTTCCCACCTTCGATGTTCACTACTTCCCTGTCCTGATTTTTATTTTATTTAATCTATCAACATGATTGGCTAGGGAGAGTCTCGTGACTCCCGTCAAATCACATCACATGTAAAAAACTTGAACGGCAGCTGTAGATCTGGTGCCAATAATGGATGTGGAGGATGCCTCAAACATAAATTACACCTGAACATCACGGCCGCACCTGAAAGGGCTTTTCGCAGTGAAAAAGGCCAATTGCCTGACTGTGTCATGTGAGTTTAACTTGCTCAAGCCAGATATCAGCATTAATCCTGCCACTAATTTGAAGAAACATACTGAGGTAAATTTAATATTTCTGTTTACTAGATTCTGTGTGTCTATAACGTAGCCTGAAATTTAACTATCTATCACTGAGATTATTGGGCTGCTGTGAGAGATTAAGGCAATGTTATCAATAGGGCTGGGCAATAAAATGATCTATATGTTTATCTGAAAAAAGAGAGATGTCCTTGATCAAACTTTTGAGTAATTTTCTATATTTAGCCTATGTTCTACATCTAGAACAGGGGTGTCCATTACACCTATCGCGATAGCGAGACAACCACTGAAAGATTTACTTTTTATTTCCTGACGTCTGTAGGTGCGCGCTGTTTGATTGACAGGCGTTTAATGTTTGTACGCTTTACCTGCGTGTGTGTTCCGAGAGCACAATTGCGGGTTCGCGCCTAAATGGTCAAATACACTTTATAATTCCGCCAATGCCCGTCTTGGTGAGGATTTAATGTAAACGCAGTCATTTATGTCTAAAGTGAACTTAAACAGTGGGACAAAAAGCGTATTTGCATCAAAATGTTGGACTTGAAGTATACATGTAACTGAACTGAACACTGTCTAGTAGGCTATGTCATTAAAGGATATTAATCAAACAACAATAACAAGAAAACGAGAAAACTACTCACTACTTTTGGCTGAATAACTTGAGCAGCTTTAAAAGTATTAATGTAATAGAATAAAACAGTGACATTTTTAATAATATTATTTTTTAAAAATATTGATAGTTTTTTTAATAATACTGACCCCTGATGTAGTGAATGTGTTAATTTGTATAATAAATTACCAGGAAAGTAGCAATGATAAAATAATTTATAATTATGCTTAGCCTTTATAAAGATAGAAAAGTATCAACCTTTGTAGAGCAATACTTCAGGCAGAATATTCCACCAGTCATAAACTTCAGAAAATTGTGCATCATGCATTAGAATGAAAACACAAATATTTCTGGGCTTAAAAGATACAAGAACTAAATCAATGTAGAACATTGTATCTCAAAAGGAGGACAATGTGGCCCCCCCATGTGCTACTTAAAGAAATAATTCACACAAAAATGAAAATTCTCTTATTATTTACTCACCCTCATGCCATCTGTCTATGACTTTCTTTCTTCAGAACACAAATTTAGATGTTTAGAAGAATATTTCAGCTCTGTAGGTCCATACAATGTAAGTGAAGGGGTGCCAAACTTGTGACGCTCCAAAAAGCACATAAAAGCAGCATAAAAGTAATACATACAACTCCAGTGGTTTAATCCATGTCTTCAGAATTGATATGACAGGTGTGGGTGAGAAACAGATCAATATTTAAGTCCATTTTTGCTAGAAATTCTTCTCTCTGCCCAGTAGGTGGCAATATGCATGAAGAATGTGAATCACCAAAAACACAAGAAGAAAGTGAAAGTTAAAGTGGAGATTGACTGAGCAGGGAGGAGAATTATTAGTAAAAAAGGAATTAAATATTGATCTGTTTCTCACCACATCTATCATATCACTTCTGAAGACATGGATTAAACCACTGGAGGCACATGGATTAGATTACTTTTATTCTGATTTATGTGATTTGTGGAGCTTCAATATTTTAGCACCGATTCACTTTCATTGTATGGACCTACAGAGCTGAGAAATTCTTCTAAAAATCTTAATTTATGTTCTGCAGAAGAAAGAAAGTCATACACATCCAAGATGGCATGAGGGTGAGTAAATGATGAGAGAATTTTCATTTTTGGGTGAATTATTCCTTTTTAAGTGTGATGTAGCCCCTGTACCAAACAACTTTTCCCATGCCTGCTCTACCTCCTCTATTGTGCAGGACATGACGTGCCAAGTGATCCTGCTTATTTAGCTTTTTTTTTTTTTGCATTCCTTGCATTGTTTGAACATGTTTTGTGCACAACAATAACACTCTGTCGGCATTAAGGGAAATTTAGACCCTACACATAAACTGATTTTAATGTAATTGTTTCATACATTACGATTTAAAATGGTGATCTGTGTATTGAAAATAACTTTTTAATCTTTTCGTTTCTGTTATCATGTCTCCCTTTTATTTTTTGGAATCAGATTCATGTAGTGTTTATCATAGATAAGTGATGTATTTTAAAAGTTGGCATGCCGTGTTCATTATAATGGGGCATAGGTTTTGCAACTCGGTACTCAATATTCACTACTCATGAGTACTTTTAAATGAGCTGCTCTTTTACTCTTACTTGAGTAGTCTTTAGGACAGCTACTTTTACTCTACTCACACTACATTTTTTGGGAAGTAACAGTACTTCTAACAGTACTTTTTGGGAAGTAACAGTACTCTTTCCACCCCTGCCCAATTTTGAGAGGATATGGAGGCCATAGGTGAAGGCTGAAGGTCAAATACACCCTCAAGAGCATCTCAATGTATCCCAATGGTAATGCTTCTTTTCAAACCGCAATATGCTACATTACAGATCAATGCTGTAATTTTTATTACATTAATTTAAAGGGATAGTTCACCCAAAATGAAAATTCTCTCATCATTTACTCACCCTCATGCCATCCCAGATGTGTATGACGTTTTCTTCTGCACAGTACAAATTAAGATTTT
Source organism: Myxocyprinus asiaticus (assembly GCF_019703515.2). Taxonomy (NCBI): domain Eukaryota; kingdom Metazoa; phylum Chordata; class Actinopteri; order Cypriniformes; family Catostomidae; genus Myxocyprinus; species Myxocyprinus asiaticus. The sequence goes on from NC_059355.1 coordinate 44,848,050, forward strand.
TAGAAGAATATTTCAGCTCTGTAGGTCCATCCAATGCAAATCAACAGGGTCCAAAACTTTGTATTTATTTTTACATTTACTTATTTAGCAATCACTTTTATCCAAAGCAACTTACAAAATGAGAAGCTCAAAAAAAGCACATAAAGGCAGCATAAAAGTAATCCGTATGACTAGAGTGGTTAAATCCAAGTCTTCTGAAGCGATATGATAGGTGTGGGTCAGAAACAGATATTTAAGATATTTAAGTAAATTGTTGTACTATAAATCTCTACTTTCAAACAGCCCTCCTAAGCAATCTTCTCTCTTAAGACGACGACTTCTTTTGTTTTTGGCGATTCACATTCTTCATGCATATCGCCACCTACTTGGCAGGGAGGAGAATTTATAGTAAAAGAGGACTTAAATATTTATCTGTTTTTCACCCACACCTATCATATCACTTCTGAAGACATGGATTTAACAACTGGAGGCTTATGTATTACTTTTATGCTGCCTTTACATTCTTTTTTGAGCTTCAAAGTTTTGGACCCTGCCGATATGCACTGTATGGACCTAAAGAGCTGAGATATTCTTCTAAAAATCTTTATTTATGTTCAGCAGAAGAAAGAAAGCCATACACATTTGGGACAGCATTCATTTTTGGGTGAACTATTTTTTAACCCTTCTGTTTTGTTCAGTTCAAAAAAGACCTGGTGGAGCGCAGTAGATATACAGCACCTCCTTTTTGATTATAAACATGAACAATGACATAGGCTTGATTTTCACACTAAACACAAGTTCGTCTGGGAAGAGTGCCACCAATATCAATGGTGGTACAATTCTTTTACAATAGATATAATTTAACCTTTCATTTTGAGTAAAATATATTTATTTTCAAATACAATATTCAAATATAATACATGTGAACACTTACAAATTTCAAATCTGTTTGAAACAAATACAGGATCATGGATTTTATTCCAAAAAAAAATATTTCAGAATATAAATGTCTGCCTGGCCGACAAAAATGTGCAACACATAACATAGACTTCCACTGAAAAGGTCCCTACACATACTGTATCTAGGGATCAGGATGTCATACAGACTTGACATAGAGGCATGATCTCTTTTGTCTTGGGCCAGTAAGCAACCACCTTGCAACCCTTAGCAAACACCTAGCAACATTCTAGTTATCAACCAAAACATTGCCATCGTTCTGACATTGCATAAATATTGTTAACAAGTATCATAAAATGAAATTAATTTCTTTTTTCTCTTTTTTTTTTGTACTTATTCATTTATTAATTGTTGTGGAGAATCCAAAAGCATTTTGACCAAATACAAGATAAAAATTATTATTAATATTATTATTATTATTATTATTATTTATTTATTTTTTTACAGTTTTTTTATTGGGGCAAAAATGAACTAAACATCACATGTGGGTTAGGTAAGGGATAATATACAGTCTGCCGGTTGTTATCACAAAATAAACCCAGACTGTGTGATCAGGACCCCAACATGAAGCGGAGGGGTCTAGTATTACCCTGAAGGGATTTATTTTGCGATAACAACTGGCCGACTGTCAGTTATCCTGTTTGTTACATGACTACTAACCAAATAAATAAATACATGAACATAAAATATTGGTTTGCATTAAAATGTTTATTATGTGAGAAGAAACAAATTGCTGAACAGCTGAAATCAACCTCCGGTTTGCATTGGAGTTTTGTTGGTGTTTATTTTGTGAAAATTACCGTCTGACTCCTCATTATCCAGCCTCTTTCAAGACTACTTGCCAAATAAACAAACAAATGTACATAAAACATTGATTTGCATTAAAATTATGTATTATGTAATTATGTGAGAAGAAATAAATCGCTAAACAGCTGAAATCAACCTCTGAGTACTGTTGGTGTTTATTTTGTAATGAATGACTGTCTGACTACTCTTTATGAAACTTATCACAAGACTACATACCAAATAAATAAACAAATACACATGAAACATTGATTTGAGTGGAAATTATTTAATTAGCGTACTTTTAGTGCTTGCACAGTGATCCGAGAAGCAGGAAATGATGACCCGGATGAGCTGTCTGATACGTAGGTGTGCAGTTGTTACAGAGAAATATCAGACTGCTAGATGGTGCCATTGACCAATCAGAATCAAGGATTCCAGAGAGCCGTGTAAAAAATCAGCATTAAATTACTGCATTTACTCTTGGCAATATTTTAGAAAGGCTGTATTACCTACAACAGAAGCCTAAAACAGAGTCGACTTGTTGTCTCTTTGTTGTCTCTTTGTTGAACCAGAGGGAATTCCCCCTTGACAATTTTGACGTTCAGGGTCCTCCTTGTCTTTGATAAATTTTGCAACAGAAGTTTCTGAGGGGGCACAAGGAAAATCTAGCCCCAGGCCCGGCCATGATCTATGTTAAGCTTGTAGTGCTCATAAACACTGTCTCCACTGTAGTGCTTAATGAGCCATAATAACATTTCAGTGAATTGAATTACTTATCCTTACATATTATTACATAATACACTAAAATGTTCTTTACAACAACACTATTGCACTCCCTGACAAACGCTCATATATGTTTTATAGCTAGAGTGAATAATTCATTACATAACCTTCTCTTCCAAAATTGTATTAAACCTCCCTCATCAGATTGGTGAATACTGTTCCCGCCCCCTTGACACCTCCTTGGCCATTCATCATTGGCTGTTGTTGCTGCCAGTCTCAATCACTTTGCTTTCCTCCCCTAGTTTAGGTATGATGAACGAGCTGGAGGGGCTCTCATCTATCTGCCCGGCACCTCCATTTATCGCCGTGGCTGAAAAATAGATGGTGTATGAAGTGTAATTTGGTGCGGTAGCGAGGCTGCTGTCCCAGTGGATGTGTCGTAGGACTTTGATTAAATCCTTCTTATTGGAAATCGATACATTCTTCATTAGTCCTCTCCTTCTACAAGCCTGCCCCTTTTCCTTCCTTACACATCTAACCTACACACAGAGGAAGGAGTGGGATGAGGTACAGGAGGGATGGGAATGGGTAGGTATGAAGGATGGTTGCGGACTAAAAGGAGGAATAACCAGGAGAGGATAAGGAAAGAGGACTCAGACCCGGAATTTAGGTTTAAAAGAGGGAAGTGATGGGGGGAGGAATGGGGGAACAACAGAGAAGGGAAAGACTAATGCTGATATGGGTGAAAAAGAAAATGAAGGAAGCCGAAGGAATGACCAATCCAAAGAGAGGGGGAGAGAGAGAGAGAGAGAGAGAGAGAGAGAGAGAGTGAGAGAGAAAAGAAATAAAAGCTGTGGTCAGAAATCTAGATAACTGCATACCAAGACAGGAATGGGCTGTTCTGGTACGTGTCTCGCTGTTTTTTCAGCGTGACGTATTTTAGACACGATGCCAATTTAAAAGAACTGCAACTTTTAAAATCATGTCTTGTAATGCAACACCTGCATTCTGTTTTATTTGTTGTGCTGTTTCAAGTTTTTTTTAAACACATAAATGCACAGCATTATGGGCTGATCACACTGGACGTGTTATTGTGAATGTCTGCGCTGTTTTTCAAAAACACACAGCATTTAGGGCCATTCCTACCGGACATTTATTTGTTTTCATGTGTCTGTTTTGTGTTTTTCAATTGTTTTTCTATGTAAACATAAGCTAGACAGACATATTTGACCATTGCGCCACGTTGCACAGTTTTTCAGCATCTAAGCACCACGTTAGTAACATGCCATGTCAATTTGAAAGGGCTACAACTTTCAACTTTCAATTTAAAATGTAATTTGTTGCGCTGCGTTCCAGATTCCGATTTTGTTAAACAAAAAAGAAAAAAAGAATCAAAGAATAAAATAACTAATAGTGATTAATCCCACAATTTTCCCACTCATTTCCTAATTTTTGTTTAAATGTTATTTATAAAAATTACTAATAATATTAATGATAATTCTAAATTATACAGGATAATATGAGCTAAAAGGAACACATTTGTGGTTTGGGTTTTATGAAGGGGTACTTCAGCAATACTGAAGGGCATTTGGGGGCACATAACACAAAAGTTTGGGAAATACTGGTACTTCTTTAGACGTTTTGGCCCAAATCTAAGGCAGCATTGCATTTATCCTTTATCCTAAGAAGGTATTCCCAATGTAGACAGTAGACAGCAAGGCAGCACACATGTTTTTGGCGAGAGACTGAAGCCCTTCCAGAGAGACACCTAATTCCCTTCATGCATGCCCCACGCTGCACTCCACTCCTAGTGGATTAAACCGAATCAAAAAAGATCAACAGTCGATATTACAAATGCTAAATGGCTGGCAAACACAAGCTGTGCCGCAAATTTGAATTGAGAGCGAGAGAGAGAGAATGAGAGCAAAGAAAATGGAAATTGAGTGTTAATGACCCAGCCCACACAGAATCTGCATACAATATTTTGCATTTTCTGTGATGATTTTCTGTGAAAATCTGCAGAATGGATTTAAATATGGTCGAATGTGTTAAGTTTAGTCCCTTTAAAGCAAGTCAGTTTATTAGGTGGCCATCTTGGTAAGGCAGCCATGCAGCTATTTTCAATGGAGGTAATAGACAAACAAGCACAGCTCCTATCTACTTCAATAAGGACAAACCAAATCTACAGAACTATTTATCAAGATAACATTTCTATAATAGGCCTATATTTCAAATCAGCTCTACAGGAGGGATGACAACCATGGTACAATAAATTTAGCTTCTTTAGCTCAAATCATGCTAACATTTATTTTTCAAGCTGGTTCCACTAATGTGTATGTACATTATATATTTATTTATGCAATACAAATGACTGATGTACAGTATGTCAGTAACCTGTAATACAGTTCCCAATGTCTTGCTCCAAACCCTGATGTTTTCTTTCTTCTGTGGTATACAAAAGTTGTTTTCCTATTAATATCATGTTTAGGTTTAGGGTATGGGAAATAAGTTAGACTTTATGGTTAGGTTTGGGTTAGGGGTTAAACTTCTTAATAACATTGTTTGTTGGTACGATTATTTTTTCTCAATGGGAGTTGAAGTTGTACTATTTCACCATCTTTTACTATTATTATGACTTTTCATGAGACTGGGTTGTAATGGCGAGTGTCTGACTCCTGCGCAGCTTTCTCTGGAGTTCTAGATCAGTTAATGACCAACTCTAGCCATGTTGGTGAGACTGAACAGAACAAAACTTGACCACATAGCGAACTCTGCTAGCCTAATGCCTACAGGAGAGAGAGTTGAATGGATACACGATGCCAATTTTAAAAAGAATATCAAGTAAGCATTCCCTAAATGAGATCTTCTACAGAAGCTTGCCTCTAGTTGTACTGTCCAAGTAGCTGTAAAAAAGTTATTGGCAATAAAAACGTTTGAACTTTACATGTCTTACACTCCAGCATACTTTGAACTCATTGGACAAAGTCCTAAGTTCAATTATTTAAAAGGCCAGAATGAAAACTCCTCCCTTTCTCTGGCCTGGACAAAATATTTAATTCATCTCCCCCCACTGATAGACTGTCTGGCCCGCACTGGCCCAACATAAGGACAACCTCTGCCAGAGATATTTTAATGAGTTTGTGAGTGTCACCTGCTGTCAATTTCAATTTGAGGTGAAGAACTCCCTGGGGGCTAATTTGCTCTTGCACACAGTACACAACTGGCAGCTTCCGCTGGATGCTACGTGCTTTGTAAGAACCCTCTTTCTCTTTTACCCTATCAGACACACTGACTGCATCCCAATTCGCATACTATCCATCCCAGTGGGTCAAGATTTGGCTGGTTAGCTTAAGAAAGTTAGCCCTGCTGGTAGATGCCATAACTGTACACACTTATGACCGTCTCTTCATTGAGCTTGTTTGCATGCACACCAACATGCTGATAACTACCAAAAATCAGCTTATTAAAAAAATTAGACAACGCAAGAAATCCGTTTACATGAGGTTTGAAATCATCTGATTATTCTCTACTTTTGATGTCAAAATTGGATAATCTGGTAAGAACGCCGGTAAAGGTGTTTACATGCAAGCGAAATTGGAGTAATGGGCAAAAATCTGCCTGTGCCGGTCAGTTTTTGCTTAAACTGTTTATGACTTTACACTGATAAAGAAACCCTGTTTAAGGCGTTTACATGATCACACACATTGTCTTAAGCACAATCGGTGTAACACTGTGTGTTTAAACAAACACAATGATGTCCATTTAAAAGTAGCCATATTTTGACTAAATAAAATGTTTTAAAGGCAACATACAGTATAATCACTAGTGTCATCACATTATAGTAGATGTTTCACCAGTGACCGATTTTTTTTTTGGTCACTAGGTTGCGTACTTCTGGGGATAAATGCGGCACCCAAGTATCTGCCATTGAGATTAATGGGAATACAAATCATCCTGGTTACTTTCGTAACCTCCTTTCCCTGATGGAGGGAACGAGACGTTGTGTCGATGTAGTGACACTAGGGGTCACTCTTGGGAGCCCTAAACACCTCTGAAAAAAGGCCAATGGGAATTGGCAAGTGGAATTTGCATGCCACTACCCCAGACATACGGGTATAAAAGGAGCTGGTATGCAAGCTCTCCCCAGTTCAGAGCATCTCTTTTCTCAGCTTGGACTTGGACGATGACGGCATGCCTCACGAACGAGCACGCACAGTCGGTGCTGAACTGTCTGAAGGCGTTCAGACAGAAGACGGGTTGGGGCGCCTCCAAGACGTGTTGGGGCACCGTATGCGACGGGCACACAGCCGCCGGCTCCTGGACTAGCCCGCGGCTGCGTTGGCACATAAACTGCCTCGAGTTGTTGGCAGTACTGCTCACCCTGTGGAGGTTCTGGCCATTGATCCAGGGCAAGCACATGTTGGTCCGGACGGACAAGGTGGTCTACGCTCCCACTGCATGTCACAACACGCCCGCCGTCTCCTCCTCTGGAGTCAGCATGCTTTGAAGTGGCGTCTGTTTGCTAAGTGGTGTTCTTCCCGATGCACAGACCCCCAGAGATGCGCAGTCAGATCGGTGCTTTCCTTCCTGCAGGAGAGGCTGGAGGGGCGGCTGTCCCCCTCCACATTGAAGGTGTATGTAGCCACTATAGTGGCACACCACGACACAGTGGACAGTAAGTCCTTAGGGAAGCACGACCTGATCATCAGGTTCCTGAGAGGTGCTAGGAGGTTGAATCCCTCCAGACCACATCTCATCCCCTCATGGGACCTCTCTGTAGTCCTTCAGGGTCCACATGCAACCACTCATTCAGGTTTTGTGCTGAGGAGCCGAGACAAGGTCCCGGCCATTTCAGCGGGTAGTTCAGTGTTGTGGCAAGAGGGACACAACGTCTCATTCCCTCCATCAGGGAACGGAGGTTATGAAAATAACCAGGACGTTCCCTATCTGTTACTCACTCGACGTTGTGTCAATGTAGTGACACTAGGGGTTCCTATACAAAACGGCACGACTACTAAACTGTGTTATGTGGACTAGCGGTGCGAGACGGGCAGACCTCTGTGTGCCTCGTAGCCAGCGAACCAGGCCGTCACGTAACCTCCCCCAACACTCTTATAAGTGTCGAACGGTCCTTCGGGAACAAGTCGACTGCCTAACAAATAGGGACAGGCTAGCCCAGCCGTGGCCTCTTTTCCTCTTTTTTCTCCCCCAAAAGAGTGGAATTTGTTAACCGACTGGGGGCCATAAATGTCTACATCGGGGGGGTGTTACTCCCAAGGGGAAGACACCGCAGAGACCACACCCCACCCAGAGAAGGGGGGGGGGGATATTTCAAGTGGAAATACGTCACATGGAAGTATGTCATGTGGAGAAGTCACCTGGTAGTTCCTACATGAGGGGGGAGGAGTTTCTACAAGCATGGTGACCGGGGGCAGAGGGGCCTCTGCCCAAGGAAAATGCAGTTTACTGACAGGGAAACGATTTAGTGGAAGATATATCACATGGGGTCACCTATAGGGAACCAGAGCATGTGAAGCACCTACCCCAGTACAGGGCTTAGTTTGCACATGTACTGGGCTGGCAGCGAGTTTCTCCGCAAACTCGTCTGCCACAGGGCTAAGGAGGAAAATCATCCAGGGATCACAACTTTTGAAAACGACTGGGAGTCAAAGGCGTACGTCTTCACCTCATGGGAGGGGAAAGGTGCTATACACAAGTGGTACACCCGGCCAGCTGTCCCAGAACTTACCTGTTCAGACCTGACAATACACGGGACGAAACCGGCTCAACCCGGAGATTATAGAACCTCGCAAATGTGTTGGGTGTCGCCCAGCCCGCTGCTGTGCAGATGTCTGCCAAAGAGGCGCCACTGGTCAGGGCCCAGGAGGCCGCTACACTCCTAGTAGAGTGGGCTCGTAGCGCCACGGGGGGCGCCACATCCTGAGCTTGATATGCCATCACGATGGTGTCAATGACCCAGTGGGCGATCCTCTGTTTGGAGACAGTGCTTCCTTTCCGCTGTCCACCAAAGCAGACAAAGAGCTGTTCGGAGCTTCTAAAGCTCTGCATGCAATCCAATAGATGCGTAACGCACGCACCGAACACAGCAACACCAAAGCTGGGTCTGCCTCCTCCTGGGGCAGCACTTGCAGGTTCACCACCTGATCCCTAAACGGGGAACCTTGGGCACATAGCCTGGTCAGGGTCTCAAGATCACGTGAGAGAAGCCCGGACCGAACTCCAGGCACGTTTCGCTGACAGAGAACATCTGCAGGTCCCCTTCCCTCTTGATGGAAGTGAGCGCTGTCAGGAGGGCAGTCTTCAAAGAGAGTGCCTTAAGTTCAGCTGACTCCAGGGGCTCGAAGGGGGCTCCCCATAGACCCCGAAGGACTACAGAGAGGTCCCATGAGGGGATGAGATGCGGTCTGGAGGGATTCATTTGATTTGATTTGATTTGATTTGAACCTCCTAGCACCTCTCAGGAACCTGATGATCAGGTCGTGCTTCCCTAAGTACTTACCGTCCACTGTGTCGTGGTGTGCCGCTATAGTGGCTACATACACCTTCAATGTGGAGGGGGACAGCCGTCCCTCCAGCCTCTCCTGCAGGAAGGAAAGCACCAATCTGACTGCGCATCTCTGGGGGTCTTCCCATCGGGAAGAACACCACTTAGTGAACAGATGCCACTTCAAAGCATACAGGTGCCTCGTAGAGGGAGCCCTAGCCTGAGTGATCGTGTCTACCAATGTGGGTGGTAGGCCACTTAGGTCTTCCGCGTCCTGTCCAAGGGCCAGACGTGGAGATTCCAGAAGTCTGCTCGCAGGTGCCAGATGGTGTCCCGTCCCTGAGAAAGAAGGTCCTTCCTCAGGGGAATTCGCCAGGGGGGGCTGTCGCGAGGAGCGTGAGGTCTGAGAACCACGTCTGGGTGGGCCAGTAGGGTGCTACTAGGATGACCTGCTCCTCGTCCTCCCTGACCTTGCACAAGGTCTGTGCAAGTAGGCTCACTGGGGGAAATGCATATTTGCGTAGTCCAGGGGGCCAGCTGTGTGCCAGCTTGTCTCTACCGAGGGGTGCCTCGGTCAGGGCGTACCAAAGCGGGCAGTGGGAGGATTCCCAGGAAGCAAACAGGTCTACCTGTGCTCAAACAAATCTACTCCAGATCAGCTGGACCACCTGGGGATGGAGTCTCCACTCTCCCCTGAGTGTAACCTGTCGTGACAGCGCGTCAGCTGCGGTGTTGAGGTTGCCCGGGATGTGAGTGGCTCGTAGCGACTTCAGGCGCTGCTGACTCCAGAGGAGGAGATGGCAGGCGAGTTGTGACATGCAATGGGAGCGTAGACCGCCTTGTCCATCCGGAGCAACACGTGCTTGCCCTGGATCAACGGCCAGAACCTCCACAGGGTGAGCAGTACTGCCAACAACTCGAGGCAGTTGATGTGCTAATGCAGCCGCGGGCCAGTCCAGGAGCCGGCAGCTGTGTGCCTGTTGCATACGGCGCCCCAACCCATCTTGGAGGCATCTGTCGTAACCACGACGCACCTGGAGACCTGCTCTAGGGGAACCCCTGCCCGTAGAAATGCTAGGTCATTCCAAGGGCTGAAGAGGCGGTGACAGATTGGCGTGACGACCACGCGATGTGTCCCGTGGTGCCATGCCCATCTCGGGACTCGAGTCTGAAGCCAGTGCTGAAGCGGTCTCATATGCATCAACCCGAGCGGTGTGGCAAACGCAGAGGATGCCATATGCCCCAGGAGCCTCTGAAAAAGTTTTAGTCGAACCGCTGTCTTCTGTCTGAACGTCTTCAGACAGTTCAGCACCGACTGTGCGCGCTCATTCGTAAGTCATGCCATCATCGAGACTGAGTCCAACTCCAAGCCGAGAAAAGAGATGCTCTGAACCGGGGAGAGCTTGCATACCAGCTGCTTTTATACCCGTATGTCTGGGGGAGTGGCATGCAAATTCCACTCGCCAATTCCCATTGGCCTTTTTTCAAGGATCAGAGGTGTTTAGGGCTCCCAAGAGTGACCCCTAGTGTCACTATATCGACACAACGTCGAGTGAGTGACAGATAGGGAAGGATAGCTTTTACAAGGTATTTTAGAACCCCTTGTTTTATACTAAAAAGTATGCAAGATTACGGTTTGTCCATCCCAAATCATGGTACGCTGAAAATCAAAAAGCTGCCTGGATGGTATAGGCCAATCATTTCTGATTGGTTTTGGAAGTGTGCATTTGTGTACACAGCTATTATTGCACTTTTAATTTTTTTGTTTGTAGAAAAATGGTGAGAAATGTGAGGTAGATGCTGTCAAAGCTGTTAAATGTGTAAACTGAAAAGTTTATTGACTTTAGATGATGAACTTAGCTTGATGCTAATGCTAACAAAACAATGCTAATGTCTGTGTTATCAAGATTGCAGTTTTATGAAGTGGTAATGTGTCCCAATGCTGGCTTGCACACACCAAAGTATGTACTTTCCAAACACCAGCGAAGCATATTTAAAGCAGACAGTGTTTAATTTCTGCGCCACTTGCAAAAAACAAAATGGAATTATAAAACTAAACATTGTTTTCAAAAAAATATGGCTTACTTATAGTTGTCTCTGCATATTTAGCTGGGATATGAGAAAGTATTTTAACAAAAAGTAAAGGACTTCAGCTTTAAGTGTGTAGTGTCAGTATGTGAATTAGGACAACTTGCTCTCTTCCTCCCCCAAGGCTTGTCTATTTATCTCTTCTTTCTCCTCCTTCTCTTTCTTGCTGAAGGGGAGGTTCATTATGTGCCTCTCCGTCTCAAGGTTTTGCAACTGATACTCAAGGTTTCGGCTCAGCTTACTGTATCATCCATCAAGCAAAGGTGCTATGCTTTTAGGAGAATGATCCGGAAACTCTGAACGATACAGACAAACCCACTTCTAATCTTGGAAGGGAGTGGAGAAAGGTGAATAATGATACCAAAAGACTAAACTTCCAGAGAAAATCTTTCACATGGTTTCCAGCTGGTCAAAACTGGTTATTTGTGGTCATTAGCCAGTCCAAGCTGGTTTAGGTGGTTGATTAGCTGGACTGCTAGCTGGTGGGGCCATGGTCAGACCACTTTGGCTAAGCTGGTGGAGAGCTGTTTGACCTGTTTAACCCTGTTCTGAAACACTAAAATTGGTTGACCAGCTTGAAAACTCATCAAACAAGAAGATATAGCCAAGGGTTTTGGGTAAGGTGTGCAGAACTGACATTCCAGATAGACAAGAAGCAGGTAACATCTTTGTACAAGCAATGCACTAAAACCATACTGGTAACAAACAAGTGGTTAGTCAAGAGAAGTCAAATGGAAAGCAATCACTGACAAAATGTATGTACTACAGCTACTTACCTAGCACTACTTACTGTAAGCTCCATTCACCAACAATTGTAATATTATCAAATAATACAATAGTACACCACTATTGATATAATATACAATATTTACATTGGTATGTTCCTATATCATGCTTGTGACGAGGAGGAGGGCGTGGCCGGGCCGTGATGGAGCACGGCCGGCGCTTAATCAGCTGATCAGCGTGAGAGTGAGATAAAGGGGTGGCCGAAGACGCCGGTTCGAGAGACAGAGATGCTCGCAGGCACGCTGCACGTTTATTTATGTTGGTTTTAAGTTTACCATTAAGTTTATGTTTACTGTTCAGCCGGTTCCTGCCTCCTTGCATGTCCTTATACTGTTACAGTGGTGTCGAAACCCGGGAGGGAGGAGGGATGCACTGTCGCAGAGTCCTCGCTGTTGCCATCTGCCAGGTGAGCAGTCAGACCAGTGGCGCCCCGGCCTGAATTTGTGGGGGAGAATTGTGACGAGGAGGAGGGCGTGGTCGGGCCGTGATGGAGCACGGCTGGTTCTGAATCAGCTGATAAGCGGGAGAGCGAGATAAAGGGGTGGCCGGAGATGCCGGTTCAAGAGAGAGAGACGCACGCAGGCGCACTGCACGTTTGTTTATGTTAGTTTTAAGTTTACCATTAAAGTTTATGTTTACTGTTCAGCTGGTTCCCGCCTCCTCCTTGCCTGTCCTTACAGTGTTTCAATGCTATACAAGTCTATTTAACATTCATTGTACGGTTCTTCGAAGAGTGAACATATATCAGTTTACCAGGGGTGTAACGATTCACTCAATTTCTCGATGCATCGATTAGTAATCCTGCTGATCATATGCATCAATCTTGAAATATGATTTTTGAATCGAGAATTGTTAGTGTTGGTCAATAATCGATTTAAACTGTTAAAAATCGAATGAATCGCAATTCATCAAATCAGTTTACATTATTTTGTTCTGATATCTCCTCCGGATGACCACTATCTCACAAGCAAATGACAGATTGCAATAGCGCTTTTGTCGCGAGTCAGATGCGCTCAAACCTTTTGATACAGCTGCCAACTCGCTGCATGGCCACTACATGGCCGGAAATTAAGTGGAGCTTGGGGCAAAAATGCCATTAAAAATCATAACAATGCTCCTGAAATGTAAAATGTGAGGAAGCTAAAAATGCACTGGTAATGAATTCTTCAGTTTTTTTTTATTTGTAACCACTGATATAGTTGATGTATTTTTTTTGGTAAGATGTAATACATTCTCAGACTTAAGTATGTATGAATAAATTGTTTATATTTACATTTTGACATAAATGGATAAGAAACATTTTATGTTTTAAATTGTTGGAAAAATGTATCCCTCATAAAGGTAAAAAATGCCCCTGAAAATCAAATACAGGGGGCAAATATTGACCATAAATGTAAAAGTTAATTTCTGACACTGGGTCACTACTGAAATAATTGATTTAATTGTGAGGAAACTTATTAAGTTGTTATTTTCTATAAAATAAAATAGTGCCATTTTACTGGTATAATTGTTTATTTGGGGACTTGGTGTGCAGAAAATCTTTAAATTGAAGTCATCAATATGATTGCTTTTCTCTTTTCTTTGAAACTGAATGTAGTCAGAAGATGTTACTTTAATGTTGTAATATTTGGATTAGTTTACTGATTCAGGGTCCCCACAGTCATTGAAAGCCTAGAAATATCAGAGAATTTTCAAGGCCTGGAAAAGTAATGCAAATGAATAAAAAACACTTTTTATAGTGAAATATGGAATATGGAATACTTTTCTAGCTATGTTCATCTCTGAAATATTTTACTGGCACATTGTACTCTTGTACTATTATTGCATTCCAAGTAGCCTGTATGTACAGAATATGTATCTAATGTGTTTTCCTTCAAGTTACTTTTAGTGGAATAAACAATCTTAAGTAGTTTGCCTTTTTTTCTTGCTTAAGACACATTAGGGGAAGTATTTAAATAATACTATAAATGCATAAAAAAAATACAGAATTGAATCATTAATCAAATCAAATTTCATTGCGAATCGAATCGTTTTTAATTTCCAAAAATCGTTCGTGAATTGAATCGATTTGCTTTCAACCCAAAGATTTACACCCCTACAATTTACATTTTATTTTGCAACCTCGTCTCATAGAATCACATTACTATGTGTACGTATCATGTTTCCAAGTGAAATAAACACTAGAGGCGCTTCAACAATGACTTTATTCTCTTTCACACAAATCATGAATAAAACAGCAGATTATCAGTTCATAAACATTTACTTTTTGCCGTGTTCCTCACACAATTTTCATTTTTTCATTCCATTTATTTATTTATGCATTTATACAATTCATGACAATTTAATCCACCCAACTTTTATAAAAATGTCAGAAAAGGAATAGGTTGAAGCTTTTCACCTTTCTAATTTTATATTCTCTCTTTAGATATTTATATTTGCAATCCTATTTACAACTTCTAAGAAAAAAACAAAGAAAATATAAAAGAAAAAAAAATTGCAAGATGTCTACAAACATTGTAACAAGGTTAAAATGGGCATGGAGGAGGCAGGAACCAGACGAACCATCAAAATAATGTTTAATGAAAACTTAAAAAGACACAAACATGAACACACATGGCAGCTGCGTGTGGCTCTCTCTCTCTTGAACTGCTGCATCCGGCTCGGCTTTATCCCTCTCCTCGGCCGATTAGACCGATTGGGAGCCGGCCGTGCGCACTCACAGTCTGGCCCTGCCCTACTCCTCGTCACAAACATTTATAAATTTAACTTCACCCTAACAAACGAATTATTTGAATCAAGCTTCACAAAGTTTACAGTTTGCTTTAACTGCTTATATATGCTATATACATGTCACATATACATTTATACAAACATATATACATAATACAATTCTATCTTATGACATCAAAACACTATTACAATAGCGCATGACTTACATATACATGTAAGTTATAAACATTTGCATTACATAACCAAATACATTTACACGCTTTTTCGTGATTAAATTGTGCAGTTGCTCAACTGATAAGAGCGTTGCACTTGCGATGCAAAGGACCGAGTATAAGTCCTGAGGAGCATGCGAGTCGACATGTGAGACGCAAATGTCATAAAAGTACCACAAAAAAAAAAAAAAAAAAGCAAATAATGATGTAGCTGCTTCTGCAATGTTTTATATCACATTTGCTTTTTATGACATTTTGGTTTAGGTTTAAGGCTTAGGGTAGGGAGGTAGGTTTTGTTGATTTAAAACTCGATAGAGCATTAACCTTAAAAAACTCATCTATTTGAGAGAACATTTAACTCACTTTTTGCGCCACACAGTGGACATTTCACCTCGGAACTGCCACAATATGTGTACAGACACATATCATTTCATTTTGCAAAAATGTGGCCACAGTCATGTAATGTTAATGCGATGAGGCTGGTATTTTCATTAAACCAAGAGAAATCTGTATAGGTCTGCTTTGTCTTGCATAATGCATGTGAATGACAAGAGCATGTGAACTTTTTATAGTGCCTGATGATAAATCACTTTATGCCATGCGTGAATAGTTTTGGGGTGAAAATCAATGAACAATATTTTAGTCAAAATAAAAAAAGATTAGGCTAATTTTATTTGTCTTATTCATACACTCAAACAATGATAAATACATTTTGGCTCAGGCCAATCTGCTTATGATTTTTGGTGATTTGGTGGTTTTGCTTTGTTGTTTCTTGGCGTGAATTGACCTTTAGGCTCATATTTCCTGCTTTTTCCAGCAGAGCTGACAAATCAAACTATGCTCTAAACTGTTGCTTTGTGTTTTATTTTCTAGGCTCATAGAATAAAAAAACATTTGGAATCATAAGTGTCTTTTTAATTGACCCCTATTATGTAAACTTCCACAGATGTGTCATAGCCATTCATTTTAAAACACAGATGTGCATACAAAATGCATTTAAAATCTCCATCACAATACGACTTCTTCAGTTAATCACATACCATTTTAATAAACATTAATAAAGTGAATAGATTTTTAATGGAGCATTAAATTTAACTGTATCCTATTTTTTGTGCGCACAATGAACTTCTTTCGCTCTGCTCTCTTGAGCTGCTGCTGCTGCTGTTTTCTGCAGTCAGTCAGACTCTCTCTCGGGCTGTTGTCAGAATAAAGAGGCATTCTGCACACTCCGCTTTGATGTCTGTGACCCGAAGAGAGGAGAGAAGATGGCAAGACACTTAAAAGACACTGCAGTGGGAGAAGGAGGAAGACGGAGAAGGCAAGGAGAAAGACAGAATAAAAGAAAGCGAGGGAGCGAGAGAAACAGAAGGTATAAGAAAGGATGAAAAGGAGAGGTACAAAGAAACGTTCACTCTGTGTCTGTGCTCCTACACCTCAGACAAATGCAAAAAGGCCTACAAAAGACATGACTTAAACCTACATTAACAAAGATCTGTGCTTTCAAAAATACACAGCCACAGTGAGAATTTTTGAGGAAATGAGGAAAGCTAAACTGCAAAGTATCTAGCTGGAGTTAGATTTATAGGGCTCCTATAAATTAGAAATACATTCCTAACTACAAGACGCTTTCAGGCTTTTGTTGATTTTATTGGCTCCTTGGTTGAGTCAAAACTAAAGTTTTAAAGTTGTGTGTTCACAAAAGTCATGCTAGAGGAAATTTCACCTCCTAGTTCTTTTCAGAAAAGTGAAAGCAGCTAAATTCTGGTCAGTACAAAAGATCAGAGATTTATACAATACAATATAATGCAATTTTTTTTTATATATAATTACAAAAATTATATAATAGAATACACAGAGATCCAAAAGTCTAAAATAACCTGTAAAATGTTTATAAATGTTTTTATAATCATATTTTAAAAGGTTTTAATAAAAAAAGTAAAAAAAAAAAATAAAAAAAAAACTTTTAATGTGGTGTCTTTAGTTGTATTATAATGTTATATAAATAACAATATTTAATACATATTTTATATTTATATATTTTTATATATGTATATGTTTATATAAATAAAAAAATTTAATTGTAATATTTGTTTTGTTTTTTTGTTTTATACTGTAAAAAGAGTAACTTTTAATGTGGTCTTTTTTAAATATGATTAAAAATATTTTAGTTTAGTTTCCTCTTGAAATTTGGTATTGTATTTTGAATAAAAAAATATAAAAAAACTAAACTTTCATATGTTCTCTTTTATTGCTTTTTGTTTGTTTTGTTTTAAGATATACAGTATATAAACAAAACACTAAAAATATATCAAATATTATAAAACACTAAATTTTTTTCTCTTGAAATTCGGTATTGCCATACTACTAATATTGTTTTCTCCCATGTGACAAACTTCTGTTTTCCATCATTTGATAATTTCTTTGGATAAAAGCATTAGCTATATAAAAAGATGTATTGTGAATGCTAAACATCTTATTTCATCTTTCTAGTGGATGTTTTTTTAGCATAATTTTACCATTTAACATTGTTTAGCCGCAGTGCAGATCATGGTTTTTCAAGTATAGACACAGTTAAATCAATACTACTTTATAGAACCAGTATTACCTAATGGGCCCTTTAAATAATCAAAAATACATGAGAACGGAGGAAACAAGGACATCTGCATTTTCTTTTTGATTCCCATTGAAAACAGACATTCTTGTACATTAAACAAGAACTGGAAATACTAACACCATCCCACAAGCCATAGCATTAGTCAGCATTATTAGCACATATGGTATTAGCAGTAATAAATTAGAGCAAACACGACAGCGGCTCAGTGAACTATGTAATGACCTCTGTGTCAATATGTTGACCTTGGTTCATCTCCAAAGGAAATCCATATTGTTTAGCTGTGCTTTTAAACGAGCATCACTCACATTTGCCCACAATAAATGTCAAACCCGAGCCAGCGGCTCTCCTCACGGTATCACAATCCATGCCTCAAAAGTTCAGGGCTAAAATTGAGCGCAAACCACATGAATGATTATCCACTTAATTATCTCTCTGTTTGAACTCCGGTCCACCCGCAATAGGAAATAACAGGGTATTCATAATACACAGAGCAAAAGCTGCGATGGTTGTTTAGAGAGGGAGAGCGATACAAATGGTGCTACTGAAGCATGTCTGATTGCAACACTGCGTTGATTTGTCCGCGGTGCCATACGGCCATAACGCCACGGTCATTCAGATAGCTTGCAAATCATTGCTATAATTACTTCTCGCCAAATCGTGATGAAGGTCTTTATTTCGGATTAATTATCTTAATCACAGCATATTAGAGTCAGATGAACCCGACGCACTGGAATGTGAATCGATGTGTGATGACATTGAAAGGGCAGTGATGTCTAAGACATTCTGATAATTATGCACGGACAGGGAACCGGTGACAAAACAAATCAGTTAGGTTCATCTTGTGAAGTGGAACCAGTGTTTGGATTATGCAAATGCATCATTGGACTGTACCAAAAAAAATGGTGCTAACAGCTTTAAAATCAAGCCTTTTTTGAACAGTCTAGTTGTTAAACATAATCTACTCAACCTCATGTTGTTCCAAATCTGCATGACTTTCTTTGGACAGTGAAACACAATAGTAGAAGTTTAGCAGAATGTTAAATGCTGTTTTTTTATCATCCATTGAAAGCGGATGGTGACAGAATTTGTCAAGCTCCAAAAATGACCAAAAACAATTATCATTACATGTGCATATTCAAATTTAACATCACAAATGGTTATGAGACACACAGGAACTCATGATGTTTGGCATTACTGACAAAACTGCCATGATGCATCTTAATATTTGAACATATTTTGAATGTGAATGAGATCTGAGATCTGCGGCAGAATATTTCAAATAACGACTTCTCACACAAAACTATCGTGTGGCTTCATAAGACTTGGAATATTGCACATGAGACATATAGACTACTTTTATGGTGCCTTTTGTCATTTTTGGAACTTGACTACACCCTGGTCACCATTCACTTTCACTGTATGGAAAAGAGCAGCATCAACATTCTGCTAAACCTCTTCTTTTTGTATTCCAGGGAGGAAAAAATCGTACATGTTTGGAACAACACAACAGTGAGTACACGATAAGGCTGGTATTGATACATATTTCATGATTTGAATCGATTCCAATTTCGATTCCTATTCAAATGGGTATATTAAAGTTAAAAAATCAATTGTGCTTACATAGGAAAGAACTTCTCTCTCAACTAATGCTGATAAATTGGGACCTTTGTACTTAGAAGGTGGCAAATCACAGACATTTTGACACCTAGTGCAAAATTTGGTCGCAAAGTGATTTACTTGCATTGTTGACTGCTTGCACATAGTGTAACCGATCGATCTTTGGATTTAAGAATCGTTCAAATGAAGACGTCGATGCATTGGAATAGGGCTGTCACGATTATGAAATATGGCTGAAGATTAATTGTCAAACAAATAATTGGGATTGTGACGATTTAATTGTCTGTTTTAGGGCTATGACGATTAATTGTCTCTTTAAGGGCTTTCACGATTAATTGTCATATAAACTGTCATATTAAGGTGTGCTTTTTGAGTGTGTGCTTCATACACTTTATGAAGTCATTTTTACACATTAAACTTAAAATATATTAATCAAATAATAAAACAGAGATATATGATTTCCTTTTAAGGTTTTAAAAACTTATGAATGACATGAAAAATAATATTTTAACTATCAAAATATTTCTAAATCACACGCTTTAGGCCTTTATCACACTTCCGCGTTCGCAGAGCGGAAGCTTTGCTTTGTAGTGTAAAACAACTTCCGCTGCAGTCTGGTTCAATCGGTTTCAATGGCAGTGCCAACAGCGCAGAATTATTATGGTTTATTTTATGTACAATTCATCTCAAATACTTAATCTAAACAGACCTACCTCATCTTCCAATCATTACTCATGGATGATGAAGTAAAGAAAAATGGTGTTGTGTTGTTTTATGATTTTAAACAGGATGTATGTGAGCAGGGAGCACTTAATGGAGTAAAATTATGTGTGTGTGTTATTTTAATTAGATAAATGCAAGAATATAGTACAAACAAGAGTACATTTACACTTTAAAGAGCATTTGAACAAGATAGGGGTATGTCACAAAAAATATATATTCTGAGCAAAGATTATACAAAGTATTTGCAATGATAATGATCACAATGCATTCATGTACTTATTATAATCGCCATGTATGACGTAAGATCCATTTAAATATGTTCAAATAAAAATATTTCCATTCCAGAGTCTGATTACAGAAAATAACTGGTTTAATAATTGTAAACGTGGAGTCCTCGCGGTTTGAGTATGATGATTGGGGAAGCATCCACTCGCGAGTCGTGACCAAATACAATAATAAAACATAGAGATGAAAATGCCCCAGTATCTACAATTGTATTATATTTACAAACAGGAGATGAGTATGCAGCAATTGTGAAAACAATTACATAAAAGACTTAAACGTGGTCTCTTCGGACTTGAGTTGAGCACATGAATCCTCTGAGAGAGTCACCTGAACAGCGTGCACAACTCCACATGAACTGGGAAAACTTTTCCCTGATAATCGCATTAAAGTGGTAGATAACACACATGGTGAGGTGCAGTGTTAATCCAAAGAAACGATTAAAAGGCTGATGTTTACTGCCAAGTGCATCCAAGTTGGTTTAATTTATTTATAAAAACTGTGATTGTCCATAGACAGATCTATGGATGGATGTTTGGTTACGCTAGTATTCAGAGCTAGATGTGACGACACGTGGACTGTGATAAAGGCCTCTTCTGAACAGGACCTGGTTGACGTACGCGGATGGTGCGGCTCAGTGACGCTTGGACACCGATTTTAACTGACTGACACACAATCGTGCCGTTCATGGCATTTATACAGTATATTAGCTTAAATTTCCCATTTTTGGGCATTAAATGTGATTGGAATTAGAATGCCCAATAATCATATAACCGCAATCAGACGGTTATTTAATAATCGCGACAGGCCTATATTGGAAAATCTGTATTTTTAGCTTGCCCTTGTAAATTATGACAGAATTCTCATTTTAGGGTGAACTGTTTCCTTTAACCATTACCAACTATTTAAATTGATACCAGGTTTGAATATTTATATTCAAAGCATGGTTGAATACGAACCACATTTTTGGTCCTTTGAGGGACACGAGTCTCTTATTCAACTTGCAACTTTATGTACGGCTGTGATTCTTTGTAGAAATTTAATGAGCTGTTTGAAGTGTTAAACTATCAAACTGCATAACCACCACGTTCCCAAATGACTCCTTGGCCTCAGTGGTATGTAATTGAATCAAAACACATTTAATAATTAACAGAACAGTTTGTCACCATATGAAAAAAATTAGGACACTTTGCTTTGTATTAAGGGACCAAACATACAAGGGGGCACAATGCCAACAAAGGAAGTGTGATACTCAACTGTGGATTATTCTAATTAAACATCACCTCAGAGTTCTATACAGCAATCACCATGCTAAATTTGTCACTTATGATAACGTAAATTAAAGCTGAAGTATGTAATTTTGAGATATTAAACTACTTTCGCCAAACTTTATCTTTATGAAGGGATAGTTCACCCAAAATGTTTTATTCTGTCATTATTTACTCACCCTCATGTTATTCCAAACACAAAAGGAACACAAAAGGAGATGAATGACAGCTTCAATCACCATTCACTTCCATTGCATCTTTCACCCTACAATGAAAGTGAATGGTGTCAGAAGACGGAGGAATGTTCGGGAAACCTATTTGAGCTGCGTTTAGAGGGGCATTATTTTTTTCCCCTTAAAGCAGCACAAGGAAATAGGAATTCATGAATAAACCATGTACAGTGGTATTCTGTATCAAGTATTCTGTATCAAGCTACAGTTTTTCCAAATGAAAGGCTGACAGGCAGCAATTTGTGAGGCTCCCGGTTGCTGGTAGATGTTGAGGAACAATGGGGCATCCCATCGTTCTGTTAACACTTTACATTATAGATTTCCATTTGAACACCAACTCATGCAACTTGCAGAAATTCTCTGACGATCCCTCCACAGTAAGTTGACATTGGTTAAGTTTCAGAGTGCAGGAAGCTTGTTTTGGGAATCAACAGAGAATGTAGCATTTTATCGAAAGTGTGATACATTGTTTCCTGTGTAATGCATTTTTGCCACCTCTGTGCCGCATTATTGTTCAGTCAAATGTTTTTAAATAACATTTTCCTTGGTTGGAAAATACATGCTTTAGGCTCAAAGTGCCAAGTAGCATGCATATTATAGACCTGCAGAACAATGAGAGTTTCACCTGGGTGATCAAGCTGAAGTTCAAACTTTTATCTCTCTGGCAGAGGCCAGTTTTACTGATAGAGTGGGACCTGTGACATACCAAGGCTATGAGTATGGTCAAAGAAAAATGGAGCAGCTTTATCTTGTCTCTAATGAAGAGTTTGGTTGAGTGAGCAGCCCATCTCTGCTCTCATTACTGTGACCCTTCGCTCTGTTTACATGGGGAGCAACTCTCTCCTCAGAAACAGCAAGAGACTTTTGAGAAACTGAGGAGAACAATTTAACCAACATGCAATTCCCATACTGGTCTCGGATGGTGTTTCCTGGTCACCCAGCACACCTTATCAACTGCAGAGCAACGCCCTGGCAAGCACCCACAATGCCCTAACATCATGGCCTTGAGTTTTTCATGGGCAGCACCATTAAAATTTTCTTTAGAAAATATAAAAAATCTAGGTGGAATCCTTTGGAGGCAGAATGTGCCTTCTGCATGCTGAAAACAACCCTCAACACTGAGTGTTGTGAACCCTGGACTCCATCTTACCATTCACAATACAAGCAGATACCAGAAGCCGAGGAGAAACACCCCATTGTGTTCATTAGTCAGTAGCTGAATGGCTAAACTGCTCAGGGAAAACCAATGCTAATGTGGAAGGACCTTCGAGGATGTATGGCGTGTGGTCAGAGATTGTTTAAAACACCCATCCCCCTCGTCACTTCTCCTTCTCTCCATCAACTTACAGGGGTCGAGCCATCTGTGTAGGAATCAGTGTTACTTCCTGTTTGTATTTATGACTGTGGTTTTGAGCACTCTATCCATCCATCAGTCCTTCCATCCATCCATCCTTTCTTTCTTTCTTTCTTTCTTTCTTTTTCCATCCATTCATACATTCTCTCTTTCTTTTTCCATCCATCCATCCGTCCATCCGTTTGTCTGACTGTCTGTCATCCATCCGTCCTCTGTCTGTCTGTCTGTCATCCATCCATCCATCCATCTGACAATATTGACATATCCAGGTAAAAATGTAAACTGAATAAATCTGATTTAACCTGCCAACTGTCTCTCACAGGGGATAAAAATAGTTGAGAGAGCAGTCAGTAGAAAGACTGGCCTCTTGAATTTATCATGCCAGGAATCGATGGTTCTTTGGTCTCTAGCCACTTGTTAGCAGAGATTAAACCACCTTTTCAGATTTCTGGAAACAGAGGTGAGGAAAACCTCAATGACCCTGACCTCAACATGGGATACACACTCACAGTCATACAGAACATGCAAGTGTATTGATCCCTGAGGATCCTGTGTCCTCTTGTGATTATTTACTCCTACCTGTATCAGGATACATTAATTAGGCCTGCAGAGAGCTCTGCCACAGCCATTCACAAGAGGCTGGATGGGTTTTACCATTTCAAACTAACTGGAACAAATATCAAGAGCACTTTTGGCAGAGGTAAGAATGGGAAAGAGAAAAAGTAAAATACTGATAAATGTAGACAAAAACAGGACAGTTCAAGAAAAAAAATCATATAAAGAAATAAAATATAGTCAGAAAAAGAATTCCTCTCAAAGCCATTTCTAATCATTAAGTTTGCGCAGTTACACCAGTTTCATACACTAACCTGCAAACTCATTAACATCACTTTTGTCATACTTGAAGAAGTACAAAAACCTTAGAAACATTTGTCAAGTAATTTTTTTTGTATAGTGCTTTTCACAACACACATCGTTTCAAAGCAGCTTTACAGAAAATCACGCATTAAAAGAAAATGAAAATGTAATATCTATAAAGTCAGAGTCATCATTGTGTAGTTTGATTAAATATGATTGTAAATTGTGTATAAAAATAAATAATTAAATAACAATTATATTTAGAACCCCAGTGAGCAAGCCGAAGGCGACTGTGGCAAGGAACACAAAACTTCATAAGATGTTGGTTAATAGAGAAAAATAACCTTGGGAGAAACCAGACTCACTGTGGGGGCCAGTTTCCCTCTGGCTAATTTGTGTGTATGGTGACTAGATTCACAATTTTGGACTGCCACCTGAACCTCGTTAATGCGTCCTTCATTATTAAGTACAGTAAATGTTATAAAAAATGATGTTCTGATCAATTATCAATATTTTATGACATTCCTAAAAACTAGACTAAAGTTCCCTAAGACAAACTTTGATGTTGGCCTGACAATGTCACGGTCCCGGTGAGTTTGCCGGTTTGTTCTGTTTTTTTTGGTTATCTCTCCCTCATGTGTGTCAGGTGCTGCCGGCATGCGCGATCAGCATTTCCATGGGAACACTGATCATGCCACTAATTTGCATGCTGACAGCACCTGTTCTCCGTTGATTGTCTGCCTACTTAGTTCTGGAACCTCACATCACTCTCTCTGCCTCAGTTGGTCCTGTCTCATGTTTCTGTGTTGGTTGCCAGTCTCTGCCCATGTGTCTGGAGCGCGGTTACCTTCCAGCCTGCTGCTGCGCTTGCCTTTGTGCCCACACGCTCTTCACCAGAGGATTCCCTCTCGGATCTACCCTCTACACTGCCAAGATGCATACACGCCTACGAACACACTCTTGGCTGAGGATTCCTCACGGATCTGCTTTCACACTGCCACGATGGACACATGCCTACAAACACACTCTTCGCTGAGGATTCCTCACGGATCAGCTTTCACACTGCCACAACGCACACACGCCTATGAACACACTCATCACCTTCCTGCTGCAGTCAGTGCCGGGTCCCTTACTGTTTGCCAGCCCTGCTGTGCTTTTGAGTTCCTGTTATTAATACATTCTGTGAACTGTTCCTATGCTCTTGGATCTCTTACTTGCCAGTGGGACAGACAAAGCCTTGCCTAAATGTCTGCCAGAAAGACAGACAGACATTACGAAGTTGTTGCTTAGCTGTTCTTAGTGGTTGCTAGGGTGTTCAGAGCTGTTGCTAAGGTGTTATGAGCAGTTGTTAAGGGTTTATTGTAAGTGATTGCTAGGGAGTTCTGGGTGGTTGCTAGGGTGTCACTAGGCAGTTACTAAGGTGTTTTGGGTGGTTGCCAGGGCATTGTCAGGTGGTTCCTACAGTGTTTTGAGTGATTGCTACATAGTTACTAGGGTGTTTGTGGTGGTAACTAGGGAGTTCTCAATAATTAGGGTGTTGCTAGCCGATTGCTGGGGTGTTCTGGGTCTTAACAAAGGCATTGCTAGGTAGGTGCAATGTGTTCTGAGTAGTTACTAGGGCATTGCTAGATGGTTACTAGGGTGTTCTGAGTAGTTTCTAGGGTATTATTAGTTGTTGCTAAGGTGTCCTGTGCAGTCACTAAGTGTTTCTGAGTGGTTGTTAATGTGTTCTAGATGGTTGCCAGGGCATTGTTAAGTGATTGCTAGGAAGTTGTAAGTGGTTGTTAGGGTGTTACCAGGCAGTTGAAAAGGTGTTCAGGGTGGTTGCCAGGGCATTGCGTTTCCCACATTGTTCTGAGTGGCTGCTAGGTAGCTACTAAGTTGTTGGGGGGGGGGGGGGGTGGTGTCTAGGCATTGCTTAGCAATTGCTAGGGTGTTCTTGATGATTGCTAGAATGTCCTGGGTGGTTACAAGGGCATTGCTAGGTGGTTGCTATGGTGTTCTGAGTGGTTACTACAGTAGGTAGTAATGTGGGTGTTCTGAGTGGTTGATAGGGCATTGGTAGATAGTTGCTAAGGTGTTCCGAGTTGTTACTAGGTAGTTACTTGGGTGTTCTGAATTGCATTGGGCATTGCTAGTTGGTTTCAAGGGTGTTCTTGGTGGTTACTAGGGTGGATAGTTACTTGCTAGGTAGTGTGATAGACAGACAGACAGATTGAATTTGGTGGCTGTAGTGTGACATCCCTAGGATAAGTTCAATTTTGGTCTTGGTTTAGTGAACCCAACTAACCAAAGTCTGTACAATGTGTTGTCAAGCCAACATAATAAAAAAGCACTTCATGGGTATTGGGTATTATAATGCAATGAATATAACAATTGTTGCAAGACATTGTGCATCAAGGATTAATGTGTTATTTCATTAGATGCAATATGATTGATGCGACAAGCAGGGGCTGTAGAAAATCACCTCTGCTGCAATGAGAGTTTGATTGTGTCTATGGCAGTTTGAAACCAACAATCTATCCTCACAAGCAACTTGCAAAGCAGCTATTCCTCTTCTCTCCCTCCTTACACTTCCTTTTGGGGCAACACCAATGTAAGTCTTTATAGAGAGTCAAACAACCAGAATGACAACCACAAAGGGTGTTTAACAGGGAAGAAAGTCTTCTCCATTAAAGTCCTCACTAACATCATACACTAAACCTACTGTCACAAAGCCTTGCACTCGCAAAACAATTACATAGGAACAGTGGCATAACAGAGTGTTATGATACAGGAAGTAGCAATGACATGACTCAGGGATTATGAATCATTACAGCACATACTTTAAAGACTACCTGGTCTCATAGAATCACGTTACTGTACCTACATTTTTGCAAAAGGATTCGAGTAGACAGAATTTAATTAATTTTAAGTACATTAGTTGGTTACACACATTTATATATAATATTATGTTTATACTTTCTATGAAGCCCATATTTATAATGCATTGTAAAGTAATTATAATGCATTAGTAATATCTCAAATACACCAAATAATGTTATAACTTCTCATAAATAATTGTAACCACAACTATAATACATTATAATACTTAAACATTCATAATTATACCTTACAGTATAATGCATTATAACACCAGCAACATCCAATTTTATCTGCAGAAGTTATAATGTATTATATATAATTGTAATATATACCGTATATAATATATATGGTTTAAATAAAGTGACACAATCAATGTCTTCTTATAAACATCCATAAGATATTTTTAAGTGGTTATAAGACATTACAACTCATGTTGGAAATTATATATTACACATGCACAAAATAACATCCAATTAATGTAAATTTTGAAATATTACGAAAAACACTTGTAAAGCAACAAGGTTAAAATATATTAGAAACTCTCTCTCTCTCTCTCTCTCTCTCTCTCTCTCTCTCCATATACAAAATATATGTATGTTGATCACACATGTAGCCAATGTTCTTGGGTATAAACACACTCAAGAAAAAAAAAGAAAAAAAGAAAACAAAATCTAAGTGATTTACTGGACTCTATTCAATAAACTTTTAATGTTTGTGAATCTTATTTGGAGCCATATTTTATAAATAACTTCCATTGTATAAGTGTGACTTGTAATTTATTGTATGTTACAAGTTTATGTTATGGCTGTTTATAAGAAGATATTGCTTTTGTTAATTTACTTAAAGCAGGCAAAGACCACTTATAATATGATCTTGTCATAAAGCCTTTTGACTGTTTACACAATGTTGCTTTTGCATGACAGCACTTATATAATTAACTTTATTAGCTTCTGCTGCATTAAAGTTGCTTGTGTTATAATGTATTATACTCTAAAGTACAACTATGAATAGGGGAAGTCTTATAATGTATTATAACTGTAGTTATAATTATTTATGAGAAGTTATAACTTCTCATAAGGTGTATTATGAGACATTATGAATGCAGTATACTGCATGTATAATGCCTTTACAATGCATTATAAATATGGGCTTCATAGAAAGTGTTACCAATATTATTTATGTAAAACACATTTAACATGAATTATGTTAATGTGTACATCTTTTTGACAGCTGAAGGATGCGCGCCCTCTAACTAGTCATTGTTAGGGAGAAATTAGTGAATGTCTTGCATGCGAACTGTGCATTTTCTAAATAAAAAACATTTTGCCTGGAATTACTTTAATTGGCTGAATAGTGTATGTTTCATCACTTAAAGATGTTTCGAGTGTGTTAGACTTTGCATGGAAAAGTTTTATTTTTGTACAGTACAAACACATCGATTTTTTAGTTTTCCTTTTATATTTGATAATTAGGTTTTTATTAACATATAAACTACCCTTCAACTGTAGACTTGTTTTTTCTTGAAAGAAACTGAGGCTTCTTTAACCCTTACATATATTAACTTAATAAAAAAACACTACCTTAATCATCATTAAAGCTGCAAATTATTATTACTGTTTGATAACGGTTTTATATTTTTATTTACTTTAAAATTCATTACCCGAGATGTCAAAGCCCATAGTTCAGCAATCATTACTCCAGTCTACTAAGCAAACAATGTCACATCATGTTTAAGATATAATTCTAATGTGCTAATTTGGTGCTCAAGAAACATTTATTTTTGTCAGAACAGTTGAAAACAGTTGTGCTACTTAGTGAAGTATGGACATCGCAAGAGTCTTTTGCTGATGTATTGAGAATACTTGCCTTTCTTGCAAGTCACTTCACCCTTGTATGTGAAATTTTGGATTTAAAAATTACCAAAGAGAAACAAATCTCTGTAGAAATTCAACAGTCTATTCTTCTTCTGAGAGATAATGGCTATTCCATGCACTATTGTCTTGAAAGAAGAAATCAAACTGGATCTGACCAGGACTGAGTGGAACGTGGACAGCCCAGATGCACAACAAGTACAGTATATCACGGTTTCTAGTTTGAGAAACAGACCCTTCACAGGTCCTAAACTGACAACTTCAATGACCAGTACATGCCAAACAACAGTTTCATCTGTAACAGTGAAGAGAAGACTCTGGAATGTTGGCATTTTAAACTGACAACATGTCACCATGGTGCTCTGCCAAAGGTTGGTTTTCCAGGGCATTTCATATTGCTTCCTTTGAAACCAGAACAAGCATAATAAACAACCATTAACATTGATAACTGCCACTATGAATGAAAGGCTTTCAGATTTTTATACTTCTATGTGTTAAAAGCACTAAAACAATCCAAAATATCCTAAAACAATCCATCCATGACGTAAGAAGGCCTAATACCGCTTGTTGATTTTCATTTGCATTTCAGTATGCACGCTTTCAGAGACTGTCTAAAACACTGTTCATATTGTTATGTTTTTTCTAATTTTCAAGTGTTCTAATAACACAGGGGGCTAGACACCCACCTCCAATTGTTCTCTACTCATTTGGCAAGCCTAAATACATAAATTACACCCCCCCCCCACCCCAAAAAAAATTAAAACCCACAGCCATGCAAAGTAATGGGAATCTTTGCATATGTATGATTTCCGAAAGAGCTCTTCATCAACGTGCGATTGGTGCAGATCTAGCATTCAACAGCTTCCATTAATATGCATAACGCAAATATTTTCTGAAGTGGGTTTGTGTGACAGGGCGTGCTGTCTTCCATCAAAACCCCCCAAGCACGAATACATCAACAGATCGGAATAATAGCAGGGTTGAGGCACACATCAAATGCATCCATGTTTTTTATGACATTTGCATGTGGCCTCTTCTACTTTGCCACTCATCAACAAGTGCCTACGTCCCTGAGATGCCAGGTCCGGTAGAAAGGGTGTGTCTGAGCTGTCAATCAAATTTGTTTATGGTGCCGCTGTTGGGCAGCTACATGCTGACACTGCTGCTGCCGTGAGACCTGGCGAAGTCACCGGGAATGGAGGAACCATCCATCAACCCGACAGACAGGCAATACAAACCACTCGGAGGGTGAGAACACACGTCCTTCCAGTGCCAGATTTATCGGCCTCACATATCCGCTCCACTGATGAACACCTCATAAACAGCCGATCAGAATAGCTGGATTAAAGCCCCACCCACAACGCCATTCTTCACTCTCACAGGCTCGTACATCAGCAAAAAAGGTCATCCTGCAATTTATTTTTTGGTATAATGGTATGAATGGAATTATATCAAAATTTCATATCCTGTTTTCTTGTTCTTTAAGTGTTTTCTTGGCCTTTTTACAACTTATTGGAGTTTTAGGAGTTGTTATATTTTTACATCCCACATATGAGCACCTCAAAGTCAATATTTCAGACCATGTATTAACCACTAACTCAACTGCCTTTTTAAAAAAAATTTTTTTTTTTTTTACAATTGTTCCTTATTATTTACTTTATATTAGGTGTCTTTGACTGCTATGAACTATTATTAAAATACATACAATACACTGCATGTATTTTGTAACTTCCCTATGTTGTTCGACAAAATTCTCAAAATATTCTCATTTGCTGCCACTGAGGTTGTTGTCCGGGTAGGTTTAGAAATAGGGGTTAGGGGTTAGGGTAAGGATTGGGGTAGGGTTAGGTTTAGGATTAGGGGTAAGGTTAACAGTGTTATTACAGATGAAATTAAATGCAATTATTTTAAATGCAAGTACAATGCATCAAAACATATGTACTGTACATTATAAGTACATTGTATCAAATGCTTAAGTGCATAGTAGTTAAAGAAACAATATAAAGTGGGTCCGAAATTGTTAACCTACAGTAGGTACATTTTTTAACCTAGGGTTAAAGAAATAGTTCACCCAAAAATAAAAATTGTGTAAATTATTTACTCATCCTCAAGTTGTTCCAAACCCATATGCTAGTATTTTTTTTTCTGTGGAACACAAAAGCTTTTTCTAAGAATCCTTAAACACCCAGCTCTTGACATACATGACAGTACATAGTGACCATGGCTGTCCAGATCAAAAAAGTAAAAAAAATAAAATAATAAAAAAAACACCATATAGTTTGCTTTCCATGAAAAAATAAATAAATAACAGCTTTTCCTTTTCTTTAAAAAAAGCAAAAATTGAGGTTCCAGTGAGGCACTTACAATGGAAGTGAATGGGGCAAATTTTTGGAAGATTTTAAAGCAGAAATGTGAAACTTATAATTTTATAAAAGCACTTAAAACTTGTGTATTGTTTGAGCTGTAAAGTTGTTTAAATCGTCAGTTTTACAGTCGTTTTAGGGTTTCAGGGATTGTTCACATTACATCATCATGGCAATAAAGTTGTAAAATTGGATAACTTTACACAGAAAAGGTTAGTAAGCTTTTAAGATTTTATCACACTAAAATCATGTTAATATGCATTTTATTTATGTTTTGTGGCTATACTTTTGAAACAGTGAGTAATTTATAGCTTACAGATTGGCCCCATCCACTTCCATTGTAAGTTCCTCACTGTAACCTAGATTGTTGCTTTTTTCTTTTTGGTAAACAACATTATGCCATAAATGCTGTTGATTCAGCTTAACTTGTACTGAACCCGGAATATTCCTTCAAAAGGTTTGGAATAAGTAAATGATGACAGAATTCCATTTTCAGGTGAACTATTCCTTTATCATAACCCTGGGCATTGTTCCATATTTCACATTGCTCATGCTTTATCCTGGGTTTGTAATTCATGCTGTATGCCACAATTTTGGCACTGCACTTTGGGGTTAGCACTGTTCTAGAGCAGGACTTCCTAACTAAGGTTTGAAAATGGTGCTTACCCCCTTTCAAAATTAGAAATGTAAAACATTGCTTAAACCAGGGTTCCAAGTGGCCTAAATCAGAAGTTAATAAAGATATTAACCCAGGGTTAAGTGTAATGTGAAAAGTATTTTTTTTGCAATAATGTATCTGTTAAATGAAATTGTTTATAATAAAAGAGGAAGATGCTGTATTGTACAATGGAATAAAGCATGGCATCCAACAATACCTCTTTTAATCAACAATTTACAAAAGTATCACAAAAAAGCCAATTTGTTTCTTTCAAATGAAGCAACATTTTCAGTAGCATCAATCAAAGTGTTGCCGCTCTGACAGTTGTTCTTTGTGAGATCAGCACACTCAGTTGCTCATTACCTGTAGCTGCTGATGTCGTTTGAATTTTAATTCTCAAGGTCTATTCAGTGAGAGTTTCTAAACGCTGGAAAGTTCATTAAATATCCATTAATCACTGTTTCTTGAGCTTGTCTAACTCATCCACTCTCCCATACTTTATCTCTGTTTGTTGTGCTGTGGCAAGTCCAACCTTCAGATTTTCCGAAAAGCACAAATTAGATACTGTAATCACAATTTACTGTAATATACCAGCTTAAGTATCACAATACCACTCATTTTATTTGGATGCGTTGTTCCTTGGCAAGGCCAGTATTATGCTGTTATTTTTATTCTTTACAGTTTACACATCTATTATTTGTTTTATTAAATTGAAGATTAGAATATTATTAATAATGTGTGTTGCATTACATTCTTTTTTTCTATGGTAAAACGTAACCATGTAAAACTATTTGCAATAATGAAAAAAGAAAAAAGAAAAAGAAAAAAAAAGCAACTGTTAAAACTATATAAACCTGGAGTGCTTTGCATTCACAATACACATTCAGAGTTCACTAAACTCCCAAGTATGCCTATGCAATAATCAAAAGATTAACATTTTTAAATCAATATTTATTTGAAAAATTATTAAAACAATGTGATGGACATTTTATGGTGCTGTATAGCAAATTTAAAATCTTTTGATTGTTTTTTTACAGTGTTGATCTTAGTTTAGTGAAATACTAATTTTATTTAATCAGCTGGCAAAATGTATTATATATATGAGGGAATAAAAAAGTATAATTAGTCAAAATAATGATGTAACCATTTATGTTTTGTCACAAAACTTTTGTTGAATATATGACTGTGTTGAATTTTTTTGAATTACAAATCAGTAAATTACACTAATGTCCAATTCCATTCAAATTCTAACTTATGAATCGAAGGGGAGTCAATTCTTAAATACTGAAACAGCTCAACCCTGATTTTGAGGCTTGGATACTGTGATTCTGCCATGGCACGGTATCCCATGCAACGCTCACACACATTTATTTAAAAAGCAACCCATGAAAATGTATTTACACAATTTGAGTCCCAAAATCAGAACCAAACATCATAATTGAGTTGTCTCTACTGAATCACAATTTAATTGTTAATCACAATTAAACAAGTTGTTTTTTTGTTGTTTTTTTCCCCAAGTAAACTACAGAGCATATCTGAGATAAAAAGAAAACATTTGGAGTGATCTCATTGACTTTAATATGTATAAAAACATCTAAGGGAAGATTGTCTCAAAAGACATGTGCTATGTTGTGTGTTAGGATGCTCTTCAAATGTAGATGAAAAGAGAAATCCGTGTGCTGAAATTACATCATTGCTATATGAACAGAGAGACCTGCAAAATGACATCAAAGCAAGTATTGAGAGTCTATTTATTTATTTATTTATTTATTTATTTTTTTACAGTATTTGCATTTCTAAGATATTGTAAGGACATGTGGATGGACATGGGCATTAAATGAAAAAAAAAAAAAAAAAAAGCAGAAAAAAAATAAATGTCACACTGTCAACAATGTCAACATTATCCATCTTGTGCATATAACACAGAAAATAAATTATACATTGTTCCTGTCTTGGCCAGATATCCTGAAGATCATAGCTGTGAAATTCTAATTTGTTGTTCTGATCAAGTACAACCAATGTATCCAGGTACTAGATAGAATCTCATGAAAACATGCATGTCATAATATGTCTAAAAATAAAAATATTAGAAATTATATTTTGCAGAAAATGAAGCCAATTTTTGGAACAATTTTTTTTTTTTGCATTTTGCATTTTGCATTTTGACATTATTTTTATGACAATAAAGCACAAATTCATGTGTCTGAATGTTTTACTTTTGGAGTTGTTTTGTAATTCTAATTATTCTCATTGCTGGTTTTCATAAGATTCTCATTACTGTAATAACAACATTTTTTATTTGATTACAGTAAAAATATACTATACTACAATGTTTTTTATTAAAAACATACATTAATGACAGTAGAAAAAAAGACTACCATGATGTTTACAATTTAAGTAATGTATCTAGTGAATCTAACAAATATTATGTAAACATGTCCAGGCCATATTTCATGTAAAATCAAAATAAAAAATTAAATAAGAAATTATATTTGCATAAAGAAAATAAAGCCTATTTTGGGACCAATAATGTACAGTATATACGCAGTACACACACACACACACACACACACACACACACACACACACACACACACACACACACACACACACACATTTTTCATAGTAAAATTATTTTCATGACAATTAAGCATATAATTCACCCCAAATTCTTATTACTGTAATGTGTCCAGATGTACTTTTTAGTGGTTTTGTAATTATTCTCAAAAGTTTCTACTATTTGTAATATAAATGAATTATTTCTTATTCGATTCTCATTATTGTATTTTTATTTTATTAGAGTAAAACATATGATTTTTTTATGTTGACTTAAAACAGCAATGAAAAATGGGGGAGGGGGTATTTTTTGGTCTTGCAAATAATGTCACAATGCAAAAAAACAGAACAAATAGTAATACTAATAAATTTGTATATACATTATTAATAATAATTAAATAAACGTCATTAAATAAATAAATAAGAGCAAAATATTTATAAAAAAAAAAAAAAAACTTAATTTCCTTAAAGCAAAGCATTTAATTTTTTTGTATTAATTTTGATTGTTGGGTGAAATGTGACCTAGTCTCAGTGTTTCTGTCTCTTATCCTTTGTCGACTTAGTAGTAGACACAGTAAAGCCTCAGAAATCTGACCACCATGGGACCTCTGACCTGTAGGGATTACCCTACTGAGACTGGGTTGACCATTCCCTGAGCTCTGTGTAAATGTTTGCATTTGAGTGAGAGAGAGATGTAGGTCGAGAAATAGTCTGTGTGTTTGAGTGCAACAAAAAAGTAGAGCCCGACCGATATTGGATTTTTGAGACCAATACCGATACCGATTTTAGAGAGGGAAAATTCACAGATTACCAATATGGTGACCAATACAGCTAATTTTTTGATCTGGAATGAAAACAGACATTTTTTATGTGGATTTGAGCACCGATTTTGCACCGATATGACTATGCAAAGGTACTCAGAAGGCTGCTTTCTTAAACAAATATTTTTATCAATGAACATTTGACATTATTATTATACATTGTCAACAAATTCTAGAAATGAACACTGAGAAAATAAATAATAAATAAAAATACAATAAATAGCTAAATAAAAATCAGTACTGTATGTTTAGTATCAGTCAAATGCTGACCATTAAAATAAAGAATAAATAAAAATAAAATTAATAGATTAATTAACATCAGTACTGTTTAGTATCAGTCAATGGCTTACCATTAAAATAAAGAATAAATAAAAATAAAAATAAATAGCTAATAAACATCAGTAGTACTGTTTAGTGTCAGTCAGTTGCTGACCATTTAAATAAAGAATAAATTAAAATAAAATAAATAGCTAAATAAACATCAGGGGCCGGTTGCACCAGCTATATGTACGTTACAACTAAGCCTAGTTGTGGCGTAAATGGGCACTAAGTCACAATTTATGCTCTACTAAATATTTGAGCGTTGCAACATTAAATTTATGTAGGACGTAACCCTATGTATAAACTAAATATATACGGCAGCCTCCGACCAGGAGTAACTTAATGACATCAATGAGCTCATGTTTTGCATGACAGGCTTCAATCATTTCGACATATATGATGATGTTGGTATTTACATTCATTTACATTTACGAGAGAGAAAAAAACCTTACTTTTAAGAGGCTCTTCAGCATGAAACCGTTCTAACAGTGCCGTTTTTAGGGTGCGTCACCCGTTGTCAAGTTTCAACACATTCAAAAAAAAATATATATAAAGGATATTAAAATGAATAAATGTCTATTTTTCCAGCCTGTTGTATTAGTATGTATCACCCCTCATTTATTTTAGATACATTTCCTATATATTATTATTTATACAGGGCAAATATACTATTTATCAGATCTACTTTTATTACGTATCCTATTTTAATGTCTGGAAAATCAGACTTTTAAATATTACATTTTATAAATGCAACGACTGGATTTGTTTGGTTGAAGGGGGTACCAAACAGTGAATCCTGAACAAAACAGTTTGGTGAATACATGTTTACACATAAGCTTCCACTCAGCTGACAAGCACTGAAAGTAGCTACGTGATTAGCTAGTTAGCTGTAAACTCGTTGCCACGGAGAGTAAAAGATGGACTTTATTTACTTTCCAGCATTGCGTCTCACCAATTAGGTAACAGCAAAGCATGAAATCAACACTCAACAGACACAATTCACCACCGCACCGTTGTCTGCTGAGCTGCAAAAAGATGCTCTGATGTTTACCTTTCAATCTGCTACATTACTGACTGCACTGACAAACTATAGCTGGCTAACAGCAAACGGATGTGATAAACATGAGTGACATGGTTGTCAAGGACAGGGTTAATGTTATATTAGTTACATAAAATGATGGGGTATATCGGATATATCAGTCGGGCACTAAAAAAAAAGAGCAGCAAATAATTTTCACCCTGCCCCCTCAGCTACCAAAAAATATATTTAGTTTTCAAGGCTTGATCAATAAAAATCCACCTGAGCACAGGTCAAACAACAGCCAAGGGTGACCCACGCTTTTCATTCTCAACTACACAGAGTCATTCAAGGGACACCAGGTTAAGTAGATATACACAGAGAGAGGCTCATCTGAAGCTTGCCATTGCAAAGCAGCTAAGTCCAAACTATTTCAGGGGTTGACTCAAGCCTTACCCTACGACTGGGGGCATCACTTGGGGGACAACAGGAAATGGTGTCCGGTGCCCATTTGATAAGGGGAGTCTACTAGGTTTAATTCTCATGAAACTGGTCAAGAATATGTCTGGGTCATATTTCACTCTAAAATACAAAATGAAATAAGAAATCATATGTTGCTTAAAGACAATAGATAATACTTTTGGGACAAATAAGATCATTAGCATTATGACATTATTTTCATGACAGTTGAGCACATTCCCCCCCTAAATTTTCATTATTTCATTAGTAAATTATTTATACATCATGGTAGCATTTGTTGTGCTGCCTTTTTTATTTATGCTGATTTAAATAATAAAAAAACCACATTTTTTTAATGTAAAAAATGACAAATACGGTAATGAGAATGTAATGAGAATCATCAGTGAGTATAATGGGAATTTAAATAATGAGAACTTAAAAGTAAAATGTTCAAATGCATTACGCATTATTATAAGTGAATAATGTGAATTTCAGAGGAAAATTTGCTTAATTGACATGACAAATATACTAAAATGCTAAAACCTGTCTCCAATGGCTCATGAAACCAGTCAAGAACATGTCTGGGTTATATTTCACCTTAAAATCAAAAGACAGGAATAATAAATTATATTTTGCTTAAATAAAATGGAGCCTACTTTTAGGAGAAATATTATAATTTGAATTGTGACATTATTTTCATAACAATTAAGCACATTTTCCCCCTAAAATTTTATTACCGAAATGCAAATAAAATGCATTCTCATTACTTTAATGTGATAAAATAACGATATATTATTAAAACTGTAAAATATTTATACATTTTGGTAATATTTGATGTGCTGCCCTTAGATTTATGCTGATTTAAATAAAACTTATGCTGATTTAAAAAATAATTATTAGAAAGAATTGCTGCATTACAGTAATGAGATAATGTAATGAGAATCAACACTGAGAATAATGAGTATTAAAACAAGGAGAACTCAAAAGTAAAATGTCTCGTTCTCATTACTCCAAAAAATATAAATCTATATTGTGTTATTGTAAAAAAATTTATAAAAAAAAAAGTATTCATACATTAAGGTAGGATTGTACTACCTATATTCTACCTATATGTATGTATATGTGTATGTGTATGTATGTGAGTGTGTGTGTGTATATATATATATATATATATATATATATATATATATATATATATATATATATATATATATATATATATATATATATGCATACCCTGGCAGAAATTGTGACATTTTGGCATTGATTTTGAAAATATGACTGATCATGCAAAAAGACTGTCTTTTATTTAAGGATAGTGATCATATGAAGCCATTTATTATCACATAGTTGTCTGGCTCCTTTTTAAATCATAATGATAACAGAAATCACCCAAATGGCCATGATCAAAAGTTTACATACCCTTGAATGTTTGGCCTTGTTACAGACACACAAGGTGACACACACAGGTTTAAATGGCAATTAAAGATTAATTTCCCACACCTATGGCTTTTTAAATTGCAATTAGTGTCTGTGTATAAATAGTCAATGTGTTTGTTAGCTCTCACGTGGATGCACTGAGCAGGCTAGATACTGAGCCATGGGGAGCGGAAAAGAACTATCAAAAGACCTGCATAACAAGGTAATGGAACTTTATAAAGATGGAAAAGGATATAAAAAGATATCCAAAGCCTTGAAAATACCAGTCAGTACTGTTCAATCACTTATTAAGAAGTGGAAAATTCGGGGATCTCTTGATACCAAGCCAAGGTCAGGTAGACCAAGAAAGTTTTCAGCCACAACTGCCAGAAGAATTGTTCGGGATACAAAGAAAAACCCACAGGTAACCTCAGGAGAAATACAGGCTGCTCTGGAAAAAGACGTTGTGGTTGTTTCAAGGAGCACAATACGACGATACTTGAACAAAAATGAGCTGCATGGTCGAGTTGCCAGAAAGAAGCCTTTACTGCGCCAATGCCACAAAAAAGCCCGGTTACAATATGCCCGACAACACCTTGACGTGCCTCACAGCTTCCGGCACACTGTAATTTGGAGTGACGAGACCAAAATTTAGCTTTATGGTCACAATCATAAGCACTATGTTTGGAGAGGGGTCAACAAGGCCAATAGTGAAAAGAATACCATCCCCACTGTGAAGCATGGTGGTGGCTCACTGATTTTTTGGGGCTGTGTGTGCTCTAAAGGCATGGGGAATCTTGTGAAAATTGGTGGCAAGATGAATGCAGCATGTTATCAGAAAATACTGGCAGACAATTTGCATTCTGCTGCATGAAAGCTGCGCATGGGACGCTCTTGGACTTTCCAGCACGACAATGACCCTAAGCACAAGACCAAGTTGACCCTCCAGTGGTTACAGCAGAAAAAGGTGAAGGTTCTGGAGTGGCCATCACAGTCTCCTGACCTTAATATCATCGAGTTACTCTGGGGAGATCTCAAACATGTGCTTCATACAAGACGACCAAAGACTTTGCATGACCTGGAGGCATTTTGACAAGACGAATGGGCAGCTATACCACCTGCAAGAATTTGGGGCCTCATAGACGACTATTACAAAAGACTGCACGCTGTCATTGATGCTAAAGGGGGCAATACACAGTATTAAGAACTAAGGGTATGCAGACTTCTGAACAGGAGTCATTTAAATAAATATATATATATATTGTCTATTGTGTATTCTATATATACTTTTTCTTTTCAATATTTATCTATTTTTTATTCAATTTTAATTAATTGGCTGACTGAGCACCTATCCAGCCAATCACAGGTGAGTTTCATGAGCTGAAACAACCTTACGTAATAGGATGTCAGTCAGACAGTCTAATTAACGCAGCTCTGTTCAATTCTACAAAGTTGCTTTTAACAATGCTCATTTTTCCATGTTTTTTATCGGCACTGATGTTGATCTAAATTAATAATCTAGAGATGAGGAACACACAAACGAGAGTTATTTATCAGCAAATCCTTATTGATTGGCAGCATTACGTGAAAGGCACAATCCTTTACACATTGTAAGTGGAGTTTATGTCTTCATAAGTTATTCTTTTTACATTATGTTTGTGAGGTAAAAGTTTGATCGGTTCTTTTTGCCAATTTAAGCAGATTACTAGATCTGTGTTAAATGTGTAAAGCTATTTTTAATATCAGCTCCTGTTTTTTTACCTCTATGTTGGTGTGCAATCGATAAATTGTAGGAAAGAAGATAGATCTGCTTTGTTCTCTATCTGTCACTCACTCGATGTTGTGTCGATGTAGTGACACTAAGGGTCACTCTTGGGAGCCCCAAACTCCTCTGATTTTGAAAAAAGGCCAATGGGAATTGGCGAGTGGAATTTGCATGCCACTCCCCCGGACATACGGGTATAAAAGGAGCTGGCTAGCAACCTTTGGTATGCCCTGACCGAGGCACCCCTCGGCACACAGCTGGCCCCCGGTACTACACAAATATGCGTTTCCCCCAGTGAGCCTACTTGCACAGACCCTGTGCAAGGTCAGGGAGTACAAGGAGAAGCTCGTCCTAGTAGCACCCTACTGACCCACCCAGACATGGTTCTCGGACCTCACGCTCCTCACGACAGCCCCCCCCGGCAAATTCCCCTGAGGAAGGACCTTCTTTCTCAGGGACGGGGCACCATCTGGCACCCACGACCAGACCTCTGGAATCTCCACGTCTGGCCCTTGGACAGGATGCCTTGTATGCCTTGAAGCGCCGTCTGTTCGCTAAGTGGTGTTCTTCCCGACGTGAAGACCCCCAGAGATGTGCAGTCGGATCGGTGCTTTCCTTCCTGCAGGAGAGGCTGGAGGGGCGGCTGTCCCCCTCCATCTTGAGGTGTATGTAGCCACCATTTCGGCACATCTCGATGCAGTAGATGGTAAGTATTTGGGGAAGCACGACTTGATCATCAGGTTCCTGAGAGGCACTAGGAGGTTGAATCCCTCCAGACCATGCCTCATTCCTTCATGGGACCTCTCTGTAGTCCTTCGGGGGCTACGGGGAGCTCCCTTTGAGCCCCTGGAGTCAGTTGAGCTTAAGGCACTCTCTTTGAAGACTGCCCTCCTGACTGCGCTCATTTCCATCAAGAGGGTAGGGGACCTGCAAGCGTTCTCTTTCAGTGAAACGTGCCTGGATTTCGGTCCAGATTACTCTGACATGATCCTGAGACCCTGACTGGGCAATGTGCCCAAAGTTCCCACGACCCCATTTAGTGATCAGGTGGTGAACCTGCAAGCGCTGCCCCAGGAGGAGGCAGACCCAGCCTTGGCATTGCTGTGTCCGGTGCATGCTTTACGCATCTATTTGGATCACACACAGAGCTTTAGAAGCTCTGAGCAGCTCTTTGTCTGCTTTGGCGGACAGCGGAAAGGGAGCGCTGTCTCCAAACAGAGGATCGCCCATTGGGTCATTGATGCCATCGTGATGGCATATCACGCTCAGGACGTGCTGCCCCACATGGGGCTACAAGCCCACTCTACTAGGAGTGTGGCGGCCTCCTGGGCCCTGACCAATGGCACCTCTTTGGCAGACATCTGCAGAGCAGCGGGCTGGGCAACACCCAACACCTTTGCGAGGTTCTACAATCTCCGGGTTGAGCCGACCTCGTCCCGTATATTGTCAGGTACGAGCAGGTGAGTTTCGGGACAGCTGGTCAGGTGTACCGCTTGCGCATAGCACCTTTCCCCTCCCCTGAGGTGAAGATGTGCGCTTTTGACTCCCAGTCGTGTTCACAAGTTGTTATGCCTGGATGACTTTCCTCCTTAGCCCTGTGGCAGGCGTGTTTGCGGAGAAACTCGCTGCCAGCCCTGTACATGTGCTAACTAAGCCCTGTACGGGGGTAGGTGCTCCACATGCGCTGGTTCCCCATAGGTGACCCCATGTGATATATCTGCCGCAAATCGTTTCCCTGTCGATAAACTGTGTCTTCCTTGGGCAGAGGGTCCTCTGCCCCCAGGCACCGTGTTTGTAGAGTTACTCCCCTCTCGGGTAGGACCTACCATGAGACTTTTCCACATGACATACTTCCGACAAGACTCGGTAAGACCATGTGACATATTTCCACTCAAAATGCCCCCCCCCCCCCCCCCCCCCGCGGGGTGTGGTCTCCACGGTGTCTTCCCCTTGGGAGTGACACCCCCCCGACTTAGACACTTATGGCCCCCAGCCGGTAAACAAAATTCCACTCTTTCTGGGGAGAAAAAGGAGGAAAAGAGGCCACGGCTGGGCTAGCCTGTCCCTATTTGTTGGGCAAGTCGACTTGTTCCCAAAGGACCGTTCGATGCTCATAAGAGCGCTGGGGGAGGTTACGTGATGGCCTGGTGTGCTGGCTTCGAGGCACACAGCGGCCTGCCCGTCTCACACCGCCAGTCCACGTTACACAGTTCAGCTTATTGTGGCGTTTCGTATGGTGACCCCTAGTGTCGCTACATCAACACTACATCAAGTGAGTGACAGATAGGGAACGTCCTGGTTACTTTTGTAACCTCCATTCAAGATGGAGGGTACGAGACATTGTGTCCCTCTTGCCTCTTGTCACAATACTGAACTACCCCCTGAAATGGCCAGGAACTTGTCTGGGCTCCTCGGCACAAAACCTGAATGAGTGGTTGCGAGCCAGCTCCTTTTATACCTGCATGTCCGGGGGAGTGGCATGCAAATTCCACTCGCCAATTCCCATTGGCCTTTTTCAAAATCAGAGGTGTTTGGGGCTCCCAAGAGTGACCCCTAGTGTCACTATATCGACACAACGTCTCGTTCCCTCCATCAGGGAACGGAGGTAACGAAAGTAACCAGGACGTTCTTAGAACACATGCATTTTACTGAAGTCAATAGATATGTAGACATGATTTTTTATACATGAAAATGTACAGACGTTATTAAAACTCATTATAATTTTTATAAGACTATTATTGTTGTCTTTTTATAAAAGTCATGCTCAGCAGCTCACAAACTGTAGTGAAATGATAGATTTGCTTATTATAATGCTGAACCTCTCTTTAAGTCTCTTTGTAGGTCTGTTGACATACAGATTTTAAAGGACTAAAATGTTCTTTTGATTGTTGATTCAGTGACTAACTCATTTCACACAAGACACTCATTTGTCACCACCTTCTGGCATCACCAGAAATGGTCATTGAACGAATTTTGGTGAACGTAGTCAAAACACTCGAGCCACTTGGATAAATTTAAATCCCACAATGCACAAGCACAGAATAAAAAATAAAATTGTGCACATGCACAATTGTCATTATTGTAATTATTTAAATAATTTATTCAGGACCAGCTTGTGCTCAGTCTTGAATTTGTAATGTGTGAAACAGAAGCAAGTGCTCCACAGGATGCCCTTTATTTTTTAAGCTAATTTAGCTAAACTTAGCAATTAATTTGCAATACTTGAA
Source organism: Myxocyprinus asiaticus (assembly GCF_019703515.2). NCBI lineage: Eukaryota > Metazoa > Chordata > Actinopteri > Cypriniformes > Catostomidae > Myxocyprinus > Myxocyprinus asiaticus. The sequence continues at coordinate 44,891,105 of NC_059355.1, forward strand.
TCTTTAGTCATAGAAAGCATGCACATCCAAACAATATAATGAATACAGGTGCATGACCAAAAACGTACGTCCACAAAAACTCCAGGAAAGTCAACACACTAACTCCCAAAAAATTGAATGAGCTCACCACAGAAATTAACATCATGGTTGTTCATTTCTGTGGTGAGCGAAATACTTGAATCTTTAAAATACTACATATACAAGTATATAATACTTAAATATCATTATAATACTTAAATCATACTTTATAATAATATATACTATAAAATATGAATATTGCACTGTAAGTGTTGGGTCTGTGCGAGCCACCTACTGACAGCTGTGTCCCCCCCTCCCCAATTTTTAAATGACTGCTACGCCTCTGCCTGTGATTGATGTGAAAGGGAATAAAAGTAATTGTTGTTTTAGCACTTCTAATGTTCATTTCACCAGAAAAGTGTCACAATACATACAACAAACCACGAAAAAATTATTCTGCAAAGATGTAGGTACAGTGTAGTAACGTGATTCTATGAGACCAGGTTGTTAAACAAAGCTATGAGCATGTGCAATTCATTCTTAATGACTTTCCCCCATGGCATCATGCCAAAAAATATCTTCATTATAGACACACATTTTTTTTTTCTCATGTTAACAAAATGGTTTGAGTAGAACTGGAAAAACTGCTCTTAGAATGTAGAACTAAACAATATTTTATGGTGTCAGAGCGTTAATAACAGTTATCTAAAAGTTGCCCCACACCTAATTTTTATTCATTAAACAAGAGCTTTTCAAAGCACAACTGACTGATTTATTTACAATTCGACATAAAAGAAAGTCATGCTGGATGGTGCTTCTCACAGTAGGGGGGAACACACATGATTTTACTCACGTCACATTTGCGTTGATCCATTTACATCCCAAAGTCTTTGAACCTCAAAAAGATGAACTAAAGGCTTTGCATGGGAGAACTCCAGTGGAGCACTGATACCCTGCACAATACAAACAGACTTTGTAATACCGGTGAGTACACACTAGGATAACATATTTGCTTATGCTTTCGTTTCTGAGGCTTAGATGATGTACACAGTCGTCTCAGCATTTGCATTGCAAACCGGAGACAATTTGCTGAGATAGCGAGCAGCACACAGAAATCAATGATGGAACCCAGCGGAAACCGTGTGGCTTTAAACGACCAAACCCAAGTGAGATCCAACTGAAAAGAATGAAAGAAGAAGGTGACCACTGCAAAAAAAAAAAAAAAAAAAAAAAAAAAAAAATTCTTTATAAGTAATTTTTGTCTTGTTTTCCAGTAAAAATATCTAAATATCCTTAAAACAGGAAACATTTACTTGAGAAAGAGAATTAAGATAAATACAGCTGCAAGCAGTGATGACGACCCCAAGCACCATGGGCCTATTTCCACCCTGTGGCTTTCAGAAAACAATGCAAGGTGGACACATGCATTTGGCATTTGACATTATTCTAAACAATTTTGAAGCAATTTGAGTAAATATAAGAGGACTATTTTAAAGTCTGTTATAAGAGCCACACTTCCTGCTGCCAGGTGGTGGCGCTATAAACATGCCCCAAAATAGTCACATCCATGTGATTAGTCCCAAGACTAAACATACATCTCAATTTTGATCTAAATCACACATTGCACACAGAAGATAAGACATCCTTCCTGTTTCATATTTTTCACCATTAATTTAATGCCTTGCCATGAAAAGACAGTTTGAAATATCATAAATCTGTTCACAACTTAGCATCTTCAATGTCTTGACATAATGTTGTCTAAATGTGGTGACAGTCTCATGAATCCCTTAGGAGGTGTATTTAAAAGTTCAGAGACTGCAACATTCAAAAAAATGGGTGACTTCCTGTTGGGCGGAGCTAATAACTATAATTATGAAAGCTGTCAGGCTTGATGGGAACTACAGTTGAAGTCAGAAGTTTACATACACTTAGGTTGAAGTAGGGGTGTAACGGTATGACATTTTCACGGTATGTTAACCGTCACAAAAATTACCACGGTATTACGGTTTCACGGTATTTAGGTGCATTGATAATATTAAAAGCAGTTCAATATTTGGTTATGAAATAGGCTATTTCTGATAAACACACAGATAAATATTTCAGTTATAACCAATTCTTGAACTTTATTTTGGATTTCTTCAACTTTAATCCTTTAACTTTTGATCTTGAACATCAGGACACTCTCTTAATCCCACAAGGTAAAAAAATAAATAAAAACAAAAAAATCACAAACAGGTAAACATTAATAAAAAAAATGTTGCCAACATGTACAGTAGTCAGATGATTATAACTAAAAATATTTTGTTATTGTTATTTTATGATTTATGAAATTGAATTGTAATCATTTGTAATGATTGTTGCCGAGGTTAACACTTAAAATATGCATTTGCATGCATTCAGTAATTTGTTGCATTTGTGATTTAGTTCAATTCTACAATACCTACTGAAAATATATTATTCTTGTGCAGTTTATTTATTGGCGTTTTGTCCAATACTGATAATTTCTGCCACAGTTTCACTGTCAGTTTCTTGCATGCATATTGTCAATATCAATTTCCTGAACACCAAAAGCCATGCATTTTGTAAACACTATTTAATACTAGGTTTTACAAATAAAACATATTATTAGTATTATCAAACACATTGGCCTACTGTTGCGCTGCACTTAGGCAAAAGAACAAACAGTTGCCACATCGTAAAGTTGGACGAGGTATAAAATCCGTTTGCTGCATTTGTGAATGTGACAGAAAGCATAAACAAAACTTTAGCCTAACTAGTCATTACAAATCATGTAAAACTACATTCAATCTGGTGTTTTTATGAAACGGGCTATAATTTATTATCCTGTGTACTGTATTTCCATTTACATTAATCTCCGCAAATTCCGTGGGATGGTGCTCATGGAGATGGTACTTAAGGTTTGAAGTACTTCCCGCCTGAGCCGATACTTTTTTGCAGGAAACTTTATAGACTGGGTAACCATCAACATTGATGGTGCCTCGTGGGTCTTTTACATAGCCAAGTAATCCCAGACTTTGGACTTCAACTTCTGTGGCGGCGGAAATAAAGGTTCAGGCTCGGACATGTCTGTATGTTGCACTCGTGCTGCACTCATGCTGCGCTCCACTCATGCTGGACTTCTAATGTGCTTGTGATGCGCAGCGCTCACGACACCTGCATGTCACCTTTAAAATTTAGTGACAGTCAAATGCAACATGAGGAAGGCGCAATTTAAAGATTTATTTTATCTAGCCAAGTTTATATGAAGCTGTGTAAATGTCGCAGATTCTGTCTTAATTAAACTGATTTGGATTTTAGAAAAGTTCTGAAAAAATCTGTCTCTTGCAATACCGTCAATGACAAGATTTCAACATTATGATAACCGTCCGTTTTAAAAATGAGGTATATTGTGAAACCTTAAAACCGTTACATCCCTAGGTTGAAGTCATTAAAACTAATTTTTTTAACCACTCCACAGATTTCATATTAGCAAACTATAGTTTTGGCAAGTTGTTTAGGACATCTACTTTGTGCATGACATGAGTAATTTTTCCAACAATTGTTTACTGACAGATTGTTTCACTTTTAATTGACTATATCACAATTCCAGTTGGTCAGAACTTTACATACACTAAGTTAACTGTGCCTTTAAGCAGCTTGTCAAATTCCAGAAAATGATGTCAAGCTTTTAGACAATTAGCCAATAAGCTTCTGATAGGAGGTGTACTGAATTGGAGATGTACCTGTGGATGTATTTTAAGGCCTACCTTCAAACTCAGTGCCTCTTTGCTTGACATCATGGAAATCAATCAATCAATCAAAAGAAATCAGCAAAGACCTCAGAAAAAAAATTGTGGACCTCCACAAGTCTGGTTCATCCTTGGGAACGTGGGTACCACGTTCATCTGTACAAACAATAATACGCAAGTATAAACACCATGGGACCATGCAGTCATCATACTGCTCAGGAAGGAGACACATTCTGTCTCCTAGAGATGAACGTATTTTGGTGCGAAAAGTGCAAATCAATCCCAGAACAACAGCAAAGGACCTTGTGAAGATGCTGGAGGAAACAGGTAGACAAGTATCTATATCCACAGACCTATATCGACATAACCTGAAAGGCTGCTCAGCAAGGAAGAAGCCATTGCTCCAAAACCACCATAAAAAAGCCAGACTACAGTTTGCAAGTGCACATGGGCACAAATATTTTACTTTTTGGAGAAATGTCCTCTGGTCTGATGAAACAAATATTGAACTGTTTGGCCATAATGACCATCATTATGTTTGGAGGAAAAAGGGTGAAGTTTGCAAGCCGAAGAACACCATCCCAACTGTGAAGCATGGGGGTGGCAGCATCATGTTGTGGGGGTGCTTTGCTGCAGGAGGGACTGGTGCACTTCACAAAATAGATGGCATCATAAGGAAGGAATATTATGTGAATATATTGAAGCAACATCTAAAGACATCAGCCAGAAAGTTAAAGCTCGGTCACAAATTGGTCTTCCAAATGGACAATGACCCCAAGCATACCTCCAAAGTTGTGGCAAAATGGCTTAAGTACAACAAAGTCAAGGTATTGGAGTGGCCATCACAAAGCCCTGACCTCAATCCGATAGGAAATTTGTGGGCAGAACTGAAAAAGCATGTGCGAGCAAGGAGGCCTATTAACCTGACTTAGTTACACCAGTTCTGTCTGGAGGAATGGGCCAAAATTTCAGCAACTTATTGTGAGAAGCTTTTGTAAGGCTACCCAAAACTCAAGTTAATCAATTTAAAAGCAATTCTACCAAATACTAATAAAGTGTATGTAAACTTCTGACCCACTGGGAATGTGATGAAAGAAATAAAAGCTGAAATAAATAATTCTCTCTACTATTATTCTGACATTTCACATTCTTAAAAAAAGTAGTTATCCTAACTGAACAAAGACAGGGAATGTTTTCTATGATTAAATGTCAGGAATTGTGAGAAACTAAGTTTAAATGTATTTGGCTAAGGTGTATGTAAACTTCTGACTTCAACTGTATATATGTACCAATTTTAGTGACTGTAGGTGAAAATGGAGGTGCTACAGAGGCCATCTTACATGCCCATTTTAAAGGGGGTGCTATAGAGCCCCCCCTACACGACCATGTGTGAACTTTTGCCCAGCCCTAATGACCAACGACTCTGATGTGTGTTTAAAATTTCATGAAATTTTAAGCATGCCAAGTGCCTCAAGAACACCAAAATATAGGAAGGAAGAAATAATAATAATTAATGTTTTGCCATGGCAACACTATTTAAGATATCAAATATGCCATACTTTCTGCTGCCAGTTGGTGGTATTATGACCATGACCCATAATAACCACATTCATGTGATCAGCCCCCATTATCAAACATACAGCTGAATTTTCATCAAAATCACAAAATGCACACAGAAGATATAAGGCACTTCCTGTTTCCCATTTTTCGCCATAAATTTATTGCTTTGCCATGGCGACACCGTTCCAAATATCAAAAATCTGTTTGCAATTTACAATCTACAATGTCTTGGCATGATCTTGCACAAATTTGGTGCCAGTCACATGAATCTGCAAGGAGGAGTATTTAAAAGTTCAGAGCCTGCCATTAAAAAAAAACAAAAAACAGAATGGCTGACTTCCTGTTGGGCGGAGCCAATAACTGTAAGTATACCTCTGATGTGTGTACAAAACTTCATGAAATTTTAATCATGCCAAGTATCTCAAAAACACCCAAATATAGGAAGAAAGGAATAATAACAATTAATGTGTTGCCATGGCAACAGTATTTAAGATTTCAAATATTCCTTTAAAATTGTACATCAGCAGTGTCTTGACATTATTCTAAAATCTTTTAAGCAATACATATAAACACAAGACGGCTATTTCGAAGTCGATTAAAAGTACCATATTTCCTGCTGCCACTTGGTGGCCCTATGACCGTGACCCATAATAGCCACATTATTGTGATCAGCCCCCATAACCAAACATACAGCTGGATTTTCATCAAAAACACACAATGCACACAGAAGAGATAAGGCACTTCCTTTTTCCCATTTTTCACCATAAATTTACTGCCTCACCATGGCGACACCGTTCAAAATATAAAAAATCAGTTTGCAATTTAGCATCTACAATGTCTTGGCATGATGTTGCACAAATTTGGTGCCAGTCACATGAATCCCTTAGGAGGAGAATTTAAAAGTTCAGAGCCTGTGATTTTCAGAAAATCCAAAATGGCTTCCTGTTGGGCAGAGCTAATGACTGAGTATGAAAGTTGTTCGGGCTTGATGAGAACAATATATGTACCAATTTTGGTGACAGTAGGTGAAAATGGTGGTGCTACAGATCCCCCTTACATGCCCATTTTAAACCGGTTAACTATTTTGCAATTAGAACATTACAGTGAAAACATATTTTAAATTGTTAAAAGAGTGCATTTTTAAAACATGAGACATGTGAGTGACAGTAGGCTACTTATGTTTCACATTCTCTGCTTATGATTCAATCCAATGATTGAAGAAAAAACAGCATGCATTTCATTAGGCTCATTTGAGATGGGCAAGTTCTGTGCAGAACCGATCACCGGTGACATGTGCATGTGCATGCCGGTTAGAAATCTGTCCGACTTGCTGTGATATCATGACCACGTATGTCCAAAATACTCCAGCGAGAGCGAAGCGGCCACAGTTGTAGCAGGCAGGTGGCACAGAAATATGATACCTATCACATATCCCATACAGAGATTGCACTGTCATAGTGTTGGGAATATTCACATATAATTTACTTTCAGTGCTTGGGCCCTAATAAAGAAAAATCCTTAGAAGAACAATAGGGTCTCTGCACTTTCAGTGCTTGGGCCCTAATAATCCTTAGAACAACAATAAGGTCTCCGCACTTTCAGTGCTTGGGCCCTACATAATAATCTTAAGAAGAACAATAGGGCCTCAGGTCTTTCAGTGCTTGGGCCCTAATAATAATAATAATCATAGAAGAACAATAGGGCCTCTGGACTTTCAGTGCTTGGACCACAATAATAATCCTTAGAAGAACAATAGGGTCTCTGCACTTTCAGAGCTTGGGCCCTAATAAGGCTTTAATGGGTAAGAAATGGGTAAGAAATGGGTAAGTTTTGAATAAAACTTATTCAAGGTACATTATTGAAAGTAAGCCTTATTATCTTACACAATTGCTTCTTAAAGGGATAGTTTACCCCAAAATAAAAAATCATTAATTTTTTACTCAACTTCATGTTGTTTCAAACCAGTATGGCTCACAACATGAAACACACAAGATGTTAGGCAGCAGTGTTTGGTGTAATCTGATTACAAAGTAATGAGTTACTGTAATTAATTGTCTTTTTGTAAAAAGTAGTGTAATGCATTATATTTGTAAATCCTTGAAATTAGATTACATTTACTGACTTTCAATTAAAGTAATTGCTTTTAAGCACATTACCTGGGTTACATTTATGTATAATACATTTAAAATATGAATCCATATGTTCACATGTACATCTGTGATTCTGTAACAGCTGAATGGTGTTAAACAATGAACAGGGGGAAATATGGACATTATTTTGAAATTCTTGATCAGAAAGACATTTCTATGAAAAGTATTTTATAAAGTAACGTAAAAGGAAATAAATTAGTAATGTGATTACTTTTCTGATGAAGTAATCAGTAAAATAATCGGAATATACTGCAAATTTAGAAAAGTAAACATACCACATAAGAAGTTCCACAAGAAAGTCATATGGATCTGAACTGACATAAGAGTGAGTAAATGATGACAATTTTCATTTTTGGGTGTTCAAAGGATGGTTTTATAATTTTACTGAAAAACAAGACAAAATTACTGATTACTAAGAAAGACTTTTTGCAGTGTAGCAAGCACATAAATACAATTGTGTCTATTCTGAAGTTTATAATGCAGCACACACTTAACAGAGAATTGAGTTCCGAGTTACAAAGATTTCTCAGACTCACTTGAAACCAATCTGGCACTGACTAAATTCATTTAAGGGATTTTTATGGGACCTGTCCCAACACATAAATGCATACATACACACCTTATTGGCATGTAGTAGTCTAAGCAGTGTGACACATAAATGTGCACACACAGCGCGCTGCCTGGCAGATTTGAAAATGCAGCTCCTTGGAGTGGCGGTAACAATTTGGCAAGTGCCTCCAAAGAGTCATGCACATAAGCTGCACTGCTGTCATAAGGGGGCAAACTAAGGACAGCCAGGTTTTACTGCCATACTGCTCTGAAAAAAGGAACGAATTTGGCCCTCAAACAGCCTGCAGTGTGACAAACCCAATCTGAACTTGTCAGGTCTGACAAAACAGCTGGGATGAAAAGCACCATTCAATTACAGCAAAAAATAAAAGACACTGACATAAAAATAACATTCATACATCTGTGTTTGATACAAAATGTTCTAACATTCTTGTGTATGATCCAATATGCCCTGATATTCACAACACAGTGTGGTTAAAAAGCTGGCATGTTGTCATATCCCCCCTCATTTTTACCCCTTTGCTACTTTAAATACATCTTCACTTGGGATATACAAAACAACATGTTTTTAAAATCAACTAGTCAGTAGCAAGTATGAACAACTAGTCAGGGACTAGTCAAGGAAGCTCTGTAAAATGCCTCGGTTTATGGTCATATTGACTGAACCCCAATCAGATGCATTTCTAAGGAATACACAGTATGGACGCCAAGCACAACTTTTCAATATAAAACTGAAAGTTAGTCAACAAACAAATAGGCTAAATAACTACAACCTTTCATTGCACAACTTCATCTTCACAAAAAAAGGAGACCTAGGGATTAGCATAATAATGGGAACATTACTCACTTATCTTAATATTTATTGTTGAAGGTGGTGAATTCATCCCAGTCTCATGAAAAGCCGTAATAATATTATGGCAAAATCGTTACAAATCATACGAGTTAAAAACATACTACTTTTACTACCATTGAGAAAAATAATCGAACCAATGAGTTTAACCCCTAATCCTAACCCAAACCTAAATCTAACCATAAAGTCTAAAAGCCCAAAGTGTACTTCAGTACTGACGTGAATGCTTAGCATATGCATAGTGGAACGCTCAGCTTTCAAAGTATACTTGAATACACAGGCAGTTGGCCAACACCTTCTCACTCCCAAGGCATCAAAGACTGACGCTTGTGCAAGAGCCCAGCGTGTCAATCTACAGACGCCGAAGTGCCCTCTGGTGTCAGTTTGCAACGCATCTGGCAAGTGCGTTCTTTTCAACGAGAATCCTTTGACGTCAACTGGCTGACGTGATGGGCATTAGAATTTTTGCATCGTTTAATTATACATTGGGGTAAAATTTTGTCATTGTGACTTATGTTGGGGGAATGACTAATTTCATTTGAAATCAGCAAGATTGATTCACAGTGGTTAATATTTAATCTGTTGTTTATCTGTCTATTTAATCTGTCTGTACACATCCTGCACTGCTGAAGTGACCCGTTTCATTCCGGGTGTATTCCGAGTCTTACAATCATGTGAAGAACAAACCTAAATGTAGGTTTTTAGTCACCGATCACGGTTACCCGGCATCCACCGTAACACATCCTGCGCAAGTTTTGTTATAACACATAAAAAAAATTGCTGCCTCAAGAATAATGACACGGGTTTGACGTCAGAGACTCAGCGATTAGGCCATTGGCTCTCACATGTCTTATGACCAATTACAACAACCTCTTTTTGGATGTGCATGCATTTTTTGAATGAGACGTGCCATTAGAAACAGGATGACACAGGATCAGGATGCCTTCATGGAGGGGGAATATTTTTACAGATTAAAACCTTCAGCATCGGCTCAATTGTGAGTGTTGTCACCTTGTGGACCCACTAATTAGTGCAAATAATTCCAGGCGCAAGCGCATTCAGTGACGTGCGGTTAGAAAAACCGGGATGCAGACGTTCAATGTTCAAGCACTCTGCTGATGATGAAATTTGCGTCACGTGTCCTGTCCACAGATGCCTGCTGTTCATGTCTGACCGAAGTATACTTTGGGCTTTAGACTTTATGGTTAGGTTTAGGTTTTGGGAATTCACCACCCTCAACAATAAATTTCAAGATAAATGCTGTGAGCAATGGTCCCATTTTTATGCATAATCCATAGGTCTCAATTTTTTTCTATGGACTACCGTATTTTCAGGAAATGAAGTCACACCTGATTATAAGTTGCACCGGGTAAAAATCACGTTGTTAAGAGAAAAAAAAAAAAAAACACATAAGCCGCACTGACAGAGGTTGTATATGGTAGCACTAGGATCCGGGAACAACCACCCGACTTCTCTTCACTGCTTTAGATGTCAAACGTGCTCAGTGAAGATTACTGTGCCTCAGAATCTACACATTGTATCCCAGTATTTTTAGGGTTGTTTTAAACGGGAGAATTTGCTTTAAGTAACTGTGTGTAACAGTTTCTCATATTCTTTTTATGTTTCATGATAGAAATGTGACAAGTAAGCCACATCTGTTTATAACATCTGTAAATCTATGCTGTGCGCAAATAAACATCTTTTAGAGTAAAACAATATGCAAGTTGTATTTTATTCATTCATTAGCCTAACTAGGGACTGTCTATCTGTGAAATTTCTGATATTTGCAACCTACTTTACAATGTATTAATTATCCAGTTCACCAGCCGCGCGTCGTGCATTTTAAGTCTGGGCCTTCAGTGCAATTCATGCCATTAATAAAACACAGTTTCACAATGAATAAGACGCCATATGCCTATCATACATTACGTGGCAGTCAACTAATAATACCAATTTACATTTTAAAAACATGAACTTGAAATGACACTTAATGCTCAAGCAAGCCTAATTTTAACTGCAGCATGACTGTTTTGTGAAATGAACGTCAAAAATCATAATTTTTCATATGAATCTACCAAGGAGGTCTATAATACCTGGAAAAATCTATCTAATAATATTTGCGATTTAAATGTTGCTTGCAATAAATTTCGTTTCGTCAGGGTACGCGATTATGCTACGTTCCATTCAAGTTGGATGTGGAATATTCATACTTGATATCTCCAACCATAAATGCATTCCATTCCCCGATATTTGGAACTGCAATGCTCCGTTAGCCTAGCAGGGGTTTGAATCTCATTAGAAATGTCTCCTAGCAACCCAACTGATAAACAATGCTGCAGCACTAGCATTTGTGCTTCAGGTGTACGATTATCAAAAGAGATTATAATGTTTTATACACCTGTTTCTGCAGGCTTTGTTAAACCAGCTTTAATATCATGTAATGTGGAAACAAACTCATTTATCGATATTACTTAATAAAGTGAATGTTTGGGGGCCTGGGTAGCTCAGTGGTAAAAGACGCTGGCTACCACCCCTGGAGTTCGCTAGTTCGCTAGTTCAAATCCCAGGGTGTGCTGAGTGACTCCAGCCAGGTCTCCTAAGCAACCAAATTGGCCTGGTTGCTAGAGTAGGTAGAGTCACATGGGGTAACCTCCTCCTCGCGTGGTGAGTTGAGCACGGATGCCGCAGTGGATGGTGTGAAGCCTCCACACACACTATGTCTCCGTGGCAACGTGCTCAACAAGCCACGTGATAAGATGCGTGGGTTGATGTTCTGAGATGCGGAGGCAACTGGGATTCATCCTCTGCCACCCGGATTGAGGCGAATCACTACGCCACCACAAGGACTTAAAAGCGCACTGAATGGGCATTCCAAATTGGGTGAAAAAGGGGGGAAAAATAAAATAAATAAATAAATAAAGTGAATGTTTATCACTTACTTTGTATATCTCCCTGAGTGTTGACATGTTTGTGTGACATAGTGCCCCTGCATCTCGGTGAAATCGGAGTTGAGAATTTCTGCATGAGCCAACAAGTTGTAATTCTGACTTAAAGATGCATTCCATTGCACTTTTCCTAGTAGGAAGTTGTAAAAAATCAGACTTTCCGAGTTGAATGAAACGCAGCACTACTTTTCAAAACTTGATCCAACACTGAATGCTCCAGCAGCCTAATTTACACTTAGAAAACTCCTGATGTTGCTAAAACAATGCAAAAAGCACTTACCAATTTGAAAGTGAAAATCAGTCCTGAATCAGTCAAAATTACGTACATCACTTAAAACATGATTGCATCACTCAAGGCCAGCTAGAAGGCCTCGACTGGGACATATCCTAAAGATCACACCCACCAAGAACAAATAAATCAATTTGATTGATTGATAAATCTGACAATCTGACTTTAGTTGCCCATTCATTTGCACTGTTGAGGGATTCTGTGGAAATTCTGAAGGCCTGACGGGGTGGAGCTCAAACTCACGTGCTGCTTCAGGCATGGGATTTGTGAAACAGTTGTCACACGTCACTTGTAAGCATCAAGGAATAAATTCTGATTGGATAAACTTTTCGTTTGTCTCTATTTGTTTGTTGATTAATTAAGAGTGGAAAGCGATTAAAAATACATAGGCAAAAAGGTGATTGAGAATGAAAGGATGAAAAATATTTATTTATTTGGCATGTTAGGCCAGCAGAGAAGGCTTTGCTGGCCCTGAGAATTCGCCACTGCGGTTCACTGATGAATGTTTTTACTACGAGTGTGATATTTAACATTAAACATAATTTTATAGGCATAATTTTGACAGCGGTCTAGAGTTTGTTAGAACAATAATGTTATGATGGACAAAATATTTCAACTGGTTTCATAAAGTACTCCTGTAAAGGCAAAATATTCTGAATTGGCAACTTTAAAAATCTTCTACTGTCTCTATGACTGATGTTTTCATCAGTTTTGGTGTGCATGCGTTTCACCAGCCCACATCATAAATTATGTACTGTATATAAGTCGCTTTGGACTATAAATCGCAGGACCTTTCAGATTATGAAAAAAAAAACAAAAAAACATGACTAATATTTCCAGAAAATATGGTAGTTGTGAGGACTTTGGGCTTAACCCCTTGTCCAAACCCTAAACCTAAACAATGATTGAAATAGGAAAATAACTTTTGTGTACCACAGAAGAAGGAAAACAACTTGGTTTGGAACGAGACGAGGGAATCGTATTACAAGTTACTGACATACATCAGTCATTTGTATTGCATAAATAAATAGGGAATGAGTAACCAAATATGTCATCAGACGTTTCCTTTCCCAAAATAAAGTGTTAGATTGAAGGCTAGTTAAACTTTTACTGTGCTCATGCCAAATCTGCATCATGCTGCATGCAGAAAAATATATATATAAGTATAGCCTAGCCTTTAGTCTGTTGTAAACTGTATGTTTTCCTGTGCCTGTTCATTATTTTTCATTTGTTTTTGGCTTTTTGGTGATCAGTTCCACCCATGTCTCAGTGCCCTGATCCTTCTCCACAGCTTCTTTCACAGATGAAAACTAGATCTTATTTTACCAGGAGGTTATCCTTCAGGGCAGTTCAAAGGGCCCTCAAATTCTCCACATTACATTGACATGGCTGTGAAATCTTCGGTTTCACATCCCCACCTAGGGCAATGAGACACAGAGAACACAGCTGAACTTGCCCTAGTTAGTATTCTGCCTGACTGTGGGGTTCAGCTCTGGGGTTTATACTATTCTACTGACAGTAAAGGTCAGACCTCTATGGGCAAGCAATCTGTTAAGCCCTCTTCAACTGTGTTGTGCACATACACAAATACTCACCAAGTCTCACAAATACACACAGGGCAAGATTACATGTCTTGAACCACTGCCTCAGACACAATCACACTCTCTCTCTTTCACACACACACACACACACACACACACACACACACACACACACACACTCTCTCTCTCTCTCTCTCTCTCTCTCTCTCTCTCTCTCTGTCGAATGCTGAGGTGGACAATTCCAGCTCAAGCTTGTATCAGCATCTGGGTGAATCTCACAAAACCTGGTTATATTTCACCCCAAAATCAAAAGAAAGAAGACTTTATATTTTGATGAAAGAAAATAAAGTCTGACTATAGGATCAGTATGATTTTTGATGACAATTAAGCACACTTCCCATTCTCATTACCGTATTAAAAAAACATTCATTTTCATAAAAAAATCATATTTACATTACTTTAAAGAAAAATATATAATGAATATATTTACATATATATTTACATATATATTTACATATATATACATATATATATATATATATATATACACACACACTCAAAAAGTATTTAAGACATTATTTTAGTTTTATGCTTTTCAATTTCATTACAAAATTTCATCAAATTTGTAATTTTTAACTAAATTAAACTAATAAACTTAATTTTATTTAGTTAAAGGTTACTCAGTTTAATTTGATGGAATTTTGTTATGAAACTGAAATGTGTAAATCTTAAAAAAAACAAAAAAACATTTATATGTATATATATATATATATATATATATATATATATATATATATATATATATATATATATATATACACTTTATATATAAATATAAATTAGAATATCTACTGTAAATTCATATGAATAAATAAAACTATAAATAAAAATGTATTAACTCAATTTATATATATATATATATACAGTATATCATGATATAATTTATATAATAATAATGTATAAATTATATAAAAATATCTTTTGACAATATATATATATATATATATATATATATATATATATATATATATATATATATATATATATATATATAATGGTATTATGGTAGTATTTGTTGTACTGCCTGATGTAAAAATATTTTATTACCATAAAAAAACTTACCGTAATGGATGATTTTCTGTAAAGCTGCTTTGAAACGATGTGTGTTGTGAAAGGCACTATACAAATGAAAATGACTTGACTTTACTTAATGGGAATCTGTTTTTTATCTAGTTTTGAGAATAGTTACAATAAATGTTTTTTTAAAAAATTTTTTTATTTAATAAAATAATAAATAAAAAAAATGCAAAAGTAAAATGTCCCCATGATTTACAGTAATGACAATTTGGAAGTAAAATGTTCTTATTGTCTTAAAAAAAAAAAAAAAAAAAGTAGAGGAAAGAAGAGAAAACCTTAGAGTTCATTTTCTAAGTGTTGGCTGCCTGGCTGACAAAAATACAGGTGAAATAAATTGCATAGACTTGTTTTGAAGGTGGAACCTGAACCATATCTAGGGACAACAATGTTACCCAGAACACACAAAAAAACACCTAATACCTAAGCATCCACCCAAAACACTCTAGCAAACATATAGCAATATGCTAAACACCACTCAGAACACCTTCAGAAATGACACAGCTACGCCTTTTCTACCACCCACAACACATAGGCACCATGGGAGTGAATTTTGCATCACTCGTCTTTTCTGTAAAAAAGCATTTAAAAATGGATTTTGTAATTTATTTGACAATTTACTGTATATATCAAATATCTTTGGTTTCCAATTCAAAAAAAAAAAAAAATTAAAACTAAAAAATAACAAATAAATCTGAAAATAAATAAGGGTATTCAGTTGTGAAGTTAAACAGGAAAGATGAGTGATACAAAAGTCACCCACATGGTGCCAGTGTGTTGAGGGTGGTAGCCAAGGCATAGCTGTGTGGTTTCTACACAAACATGCATACAAACACACAAATGCATATACTGTATTTATTTTGTAAAAAGACATAAATAACTACAACAATACTGTAGGTATTGGTGTATAGAATAATCACAACTGGATAATAAAGACATGTTTTCAATGTGACTGTCAGGGTTTACTCTGGTGTCAAGTTTTACCGCTATACAAAGGTAAGTCGTGCTATGTTGAAAAGCTTTAGAATGACAGCTGAGGTTTATGTCTCATGAAAGAGATGTAATAGAAAATGCCTTGAATGTCCTTGAAGTCTGTCTGTAAAGGAAAACACATTGAATTCAATAAAAAGAGAATGCTGAAGCTTCCATTGATACACTGAAACCATTGCTGATTGCTTTTAAGGGATAATTGGCAGTGCATGTTTTCCATAACCACTGCTGCTTTGCTGCACGTTAAACTTATTTTACTCTGAAGTTTAACGTGCAGCGAAGCAGCAGTAGTTATGGAAAACATGCAGTTATGCTCTGTCGTTATTGAGATGCATTGCTTGCAAGAAAGGCAACCCACAACTAAAAGTAAAAGACAAACGAACGATTGAGTAGGAAGCGTATTTTGTTTGAAACAAAAAGCATGCTCTACAAGAATGTTTTAGCTTTATTTAGCATCTTCTACTTGTTTTTCCAGTAAAAATATTAAAACATCCTTGAAACAAGATACTGTAAATTCAATCGAGAAGCAAAATTTCAATGAGATGTTAGCACTTGATTTAAAGAGAATGTTTAAACTCAAACATCTTGATTTGAGTGATATTTCAACTTCAAGACATTTTTTGTTTAATATGGTTATGTGGATTTAGTATAAACAACCTTGTTACAAGAACAAAACATGCTTGAATGAGTAATGTGTACAAATGAGTCAATTTTATTATACCTCTTGAAACAAAAAAAGCACTCTTGAATATAGTACAATTTTCTAAAGGCAAAAAAAATAAATAAAAAATACCAATGGGGAATGCAAAAATGACTTCTAGAATGTGATTTATTTATTAAAACTACCACATTAAAAATAAAAAAATGGGGTGTTTTAGGCCACATCCACAATAATTTGTTTTTGTTTAAAAACTCCTTTTTCAAGTTTCCTAATATCCACGTTTTCCAAAATATGTAGAAATAAAGAGCTTTTGAAAGGCTACGTTTTCGGTGGAAGAAAACTCAATTCTAGTGTGGATTAGAGGCGTAAACGTAGCAAAATCAATGCGTTTTCAAATTAAAATGAATTAGTGTGGTTGTGGCCTTACATTTAAATTACAATCTGTTTCTCACTCAAAGCTATTAAATGTCTTCGGAAGACTTGGAATATAGAGCATCAGCCATATTTTAGAATGCTTTTTTTCTTGCCAGACGTGGTCACTATGAACTGTCGTTGTATGGAAAGAACTGCATAAATATTCTTCAAACATACCTACTCTTGTGTTCCACAAAAAAACAAACAAACAAACAGCAAACAGATTTGGAATGCCATGAGGGTGAGTAAATAATGAAAGATTATTCTTTTTAACTATCCCTTTAAATTTTGATAAAATTGGATACAATCTTTACTTCAAGGGAAAATATTTAATAGTAATAACATTGAATTAGATAACAATATTTCATGATGTATAAAGTTAAAGACAATGCACATTGCTAATGTAGTTGTTCAATGTAACCCTCATAGCACCAATGTTCGAGAGATTGCTGTTAAAGGCACGGCTCCATTCACTTGCACTGTGGCGCTTCTGTAGATAAACACATGTGCACTGGCCTCTGAAATCCATTCAATCAAACAGTCACACGGATTCTGATTTAAGATGTATATGAAGCAGAGAGAGAAAGGGGGGTGGGGGCTTTTCTGCGAGCTGGTCGGCTGAACAAATCCAGTTATAGCCATGAATGTGACATCCACACAGCGTTTTCTTCCATTCCATTTTCCGACAGCCATATGGTGAGGGGACTCTATACCTGCCTTTCCATCAAACATCATTGACAATAAAACACACAAAAGCCTACCTAAAGTGCATCAACTTCCATGTCTTATCAGCTGGAGAACGTGTACTTCCACTTCTTGCTATAGGAAAGCGATAATTCTGTCTCGCCGATCTAAAAATATATCAAGGCCCTCGCCATCATATTTCCAGCCCCCTTGCTTTGTGACATTTTAGTGTCGGAACTTGCCACCAGGATTTGTCTAGATCATTTGGCCACTCTAATCTGACAAAAACTGTTGTTGAATATTCAAGCTGATTTGATCTTTGGGAAACTGCTGAAAGGTCGCTGGAACAAAGCCGACAATTGTTCCTCTTCACAAAATCTCTCAAGTACACCCTAACGTTCAATTGGAAAATCCAAAACACTATATATTTTTGTATGTGCCTCTATCAAGCTACTGTATTTTCTTCTGGAAACTTCTCCTTCAAAGAGCAGTGCACTTTTGAAAATAAGGTTCTTAGCAGCACTTTAGGTTCAGCAAATAGCTCTCTTTTTTATCGTGAACTATTTTTCTTAACATAGGGTTCTTAATATGGTTCTTTGTAGAGTAAAAATAAGTTATTGGTGTCATAGATTCTTCAGATGAATGTATTGGCTCTAGGTATCAGTGTTGGGAAAGCTATTTTGAAACTACTTTGCCAAGACATGCTGCTCAAAGTTTAATGTAGTTCAGCTAATCTAACCATTTGAAAATGTAGTTAGGGCACTACAAGCTTCTAACAAAAAGTAGCTCAATACTATGAAACTACTGTGTATAAGGAGATCATGTGGCACAAATCTATAAATGTTATTAAGCTCAAAAGAGAAATAATTATTAATTAGGTTGACAGGATTAAAATATTTATACACAATTCACTCTAAACTAACTAAACTAATAAAACTATACTGAATCCAGAGGCACAAAAACCTATATGCAAGGTATGCAATGCATAGGGGTACCATGCAAAGGGGTGCGCCAGCGGCTCACTAAAGGTGGTGCAATCGGCCTCCTTGACCCCTCCAACATCACCCCCCCCCCCCCACACCCCCCGCTCAATGCTTATAATGGATGACACTCCCCCCCCCCCACACTTGACAGATACATGGGGCACAAAATTTTGTTTTGCATACCCGTTCGGAAATGTGTAGTTGCGCCCCTGACTGAATCAAATCACTAAATAAAAGACATAACATGCCATGCATGTTAATCATGATGTGAATCATGTGAAACATGATTCATATGAATCATTGTCTTGAACCAGGCCATTAAAATGAACCATCAAATTGAAAGGCCTGGCTAATATGACTTCCCAATACTATATGAGAGACAGAGACATTCTAGAAGAGTGTGTTTGATTATTGCCTCATCTCTCTCATTTGAAAAGTTGTGTGCAGAATTGAATGTGGCATAAACATTTTTGATGTATTGTTTTGTCACACTACACTGCTACTCAAGTGAAAAAATAGCTAGTTACTGAAAAAGCTACAATTGAACTAATGCAACACTACCGAAAACTGCAGTCAAGTACTTGGCGTGAGTTTGGGGCAAAACTACGTTTGTTCGACTAATAGCAGATGGAGGGTGTATCTGGAAATCTGTTTCAAAACAATGTTTATTTTGGCAACTCTGTTTGGTGTTGCTAGTGTCTCTGAAATTACACTTTTCAGCTTTAAATAGTTCTCCAATGGCATCATAGGAACTTAAGAATGTTCTACTGAAACATCAACTCTTTTTGGAACCTTTATTTTTAAGAGTGTGGGACTGAGATCTAAGGAGGAAAGCTATGATACACTTTTATTCTGATTCCATCACTTAGACATTAATTTCCATAAATTCTTGCTGGGATTTATGACTCACTTATCAAATTCACACTCAATAACCACTCTTGGAGCATAAACAATGATAGGGCTTCTAGCTTCTGTTGCAAAGCTCCAAACATTATAAAAGGCAAATCAACTATGTTCTAACAGTTGACAGAGTTCATAGCTGGGATGAGATTGCATTTTAGACTTCACTCCAACTCAGAGGACACTATAAAATACCTTGAACTGACAGTGATATCTCAATTGGTGCCCCTGATAAGGTGTAAAGGAATACTAAATACAGCATCTGACATGACCAATTCTGCTAATTATTTTTCAAAGGTGTCCTCATACATGCAGCGCCTATCAATTATGGCATCAGATTTTGTGATAAGACATCTCCAAGTGTCATCTAATGCTTTAAAGTTTCACTAGAGGAACGTCTGACATGATGACTTGAGGACTTAATTGAGCAACAGAAGTAAGACTTGACAGGAGAAATGCGCAATGACATATCATCAAAGACAGTTGTGAAAACATTTGTAATTCATGCACTTCATGGCCATGCACTTCACGACCATTTCAGAGCTTTTTCAGCTAGTTGTTGGAAGACTGCCTTCAAACGTAAGACAAAGAGTTCTCATAGTTTTTGAAGGCTCCTTGGGTAGATGACGTAGGAACAGTCTCACCAAATCCAAATGGTTATCAATCTTTGATTAGGTTTACATGCACAGTTACAATCGAGCTATGACACACTGTAAACCCTTATGTTGTCATTCATGGAAAAATAAAGTCTTGTTTAAATATTACTGTAAATTAAACATACATAATCAGATAGTTAAAAGTAATTGCAGAAATACAGTAGCTTAGTTATTTATTAAATTAATTCTATATGAACACCAAGTTAAGTTAACTTAATTACACAAGTTTTGGAGATGCCATTACTAATTCAACTGAGGGAACGAGGTTACTCAATCAATTGAGTAAAGTCAATTTATTAGTTTTCAGTGCAGGCTTTTGCGTAGTTAAGATACACCTTGTCCAAGTATACGTGACAATATGTGTTGAATATATTTGAAGGAAGGACGTCAAATATGCCAGGTTAAATATGCGTTGAGTGTCAATGTCTGTCTTGGAGTATGCATGCGCACAACATCAAGGCCAATTGTGGTCTGTTCAATGTGTTTACATGCAGTACAAAGCTGAGCTACGATGGCATTATCTAAGTTTGTATGTCCGACTTCACAAAAATCTGACTGGTACAATTCTGAGTCTGAAAAAATGTGAAGTGGTGACATTTTTGTAAAATGATATCACAATACTTATGTGTATCGTGGCTAAAATGAAACCCGTACCCGAGACCGCGTGGCCCGACCCTACCTGGCCCGAATGATACCGTCAGATTTTAAGCCCGAACCCGACTCGAACCCGAAATCACTTACTATCTAATTTCTTCTCCTAGCAAGTACTGTTGCAATAGGCTGTATTTTATGTAAGCATATAGGCAACATTCGTATCAGTACTGAAACAGTAAACATACACAGTTTTAACAAGACAGCAGCCCCTTAGTACACTAGAGCAGAAGGGGAAAAAAGCATCGACTTACCATTTATTTGCTGAAACTTCACTTGGTGCAGAACAATCTGGAATAAAATGAAACACTGAAACAGTCCCCTCTATGCAGCCTGAACTTGTTCAGATTGTTGAATCTTTGTGACAACTGCGCTGAAAACAATCTAGATGCAGCGCAAAGAATGAAACAGAGCGCAGGTGTCTTGAAACGCGTTTTTGAAAATTCAAAGTTTTTTTAACTTGACATGCCGTTTAAAATGTGCCGGTTCTGCGCGAGACGATGAAGAAAAAGCGAGACATGGTGCAAATGTCTAAGACATTCGTCCAGCATGTGTTTAAACAATGGGAAAACAGAACAGACGCTCGCAAAACACGCTCGATGTGAACAGCCCCTAACTCGTCCGTTCGTGCGTGTCTGTGAGTGAGAGCGTGTGCACGAAACAAGTTCAGTAAGCCTGTTTATTTTTTTCATTCATATAAAACCCGAAAACGACCCGAACCCGAAGTCCTACTTGAAAAATGGACTGTACCTGGCCAGAAACCCATCGGGTTCTCAGGTCCCGTCAGGCCCGGGTCGGGTTACAGACCTCTAATTACGGCATTCTGATGTGAAATGTCCACTGTGTGGCACTAAAAGTGAGTTTAATGTTCTCCCAAACAGATGAGGTTTCCAAGGTTCCCCTTCTGTCACTCACTCGAAGTTGTGTCAATGCAGTGACACTAGGGGTCGCCCTTGGGAGCCCCAAACACCTCAGATCTTTGATAAAAGGCCAATGAGAATTGGCGAGTGGAATTTGCATGCCACTCCCCCGGACATACGGGTATAAAAGGAGCTGGCTCGCAACCACTCATTCAAATTTTTTTCTTCTGAGCCGAGCGGTTGTACTATCAGTGAGCTGAATACTACTGCTGTTCCATTCACCACTTAAGAAGCGTATGCTTTTGGATATACGGTGCATTTCCAGCGGCTTTCTCTCCTTCGCACGACGAGTGCAGATTTCGCCCCTGGGCGCTTCAACAGCGCTAAAAGAGTGTATATTCCTGCTAAAGAGTATATTTTCGCTATTAGAGCACACACATTGATGTTGAATGTCTTTTTAAAGACGCGTCTTTATAAAGATGCCTTTCCATCTTTGTGTGATTCCTGGATGCAGTCGCTATCTCTCCGCTTCTGACGGCCACGGGCGCTGCCTCACGTGTCTGGGCAGTGATCACACCGAGGCAGCGTTCGTGGATGGTTCATATTCTCATTGCGAGAATATGACCATGGCAAAGTTGCGGTCGCGGCTTTCCTTCTTCCGGGGGAAAGCCACTATATCCACTCCCGCGCCAATCCCCGTGGACCTCCCATTCCCCAGCACGCACATTTGCCCCCGGCGAGTTCCGAGAGGAGGCCAGCTCACCCCAGGGCCAGTTTAGTGTCCATTTCGGAGCTCCGGAGCGGGATGAGTGCTCGATCGCTGCATCGGAGAGCGTACTGGCAATGTCAGACGCCGAGGACTCGACTGGGCTGCCACCTTCAGGTCGGCTCTCCCAGTCTGAGGCTGATGGCGAGATGAGCGTATATAAATCGCCAAGGCGGCTTATGCTCATGTCGCTGTCGCGGCAGGTGATGCTCAGGGGAGAGTGGAGACTCCACCCCCAGGTGGTCCAGCTGATTTGGAGTTGGTTCGGCAAAGCACAAGTAGACCTATTTGCCTCCCGAGAAACCTCCCACTGCCAGCTCTGGTATTCTCTGACGGGGGCCCCCCTCAGCCCAGACGTGCTGGCACACAGCTGGCCCCAGGGGCTGCGCAAGTATGTGCTCCCCCAGTGAGCCTACTTGCACAGACCCTGTGCAAGGTCAGGGAGGACAAGGAGCAGGTCACCCTCGTGGCCCCGTATTGGCCCATCCAGACTTGGTTCTCAGACCTCACACTCCTCGCGACAGCCCCTCACTGGTGAATTCCCCTGAGGAAGGACCCTCTTTCGTACCAGCACCCAGACCTCTGGAACCTCCATGTCTGGCCCTTGGACGGGATGCGGACGACCTAAGTGGGCTACCACCAGCAGTGGTAGACACGATCACTCAGGCCAGAGCTCCCTCCATGAGACAGCTTATACCCTGAAGTGGCGTCGGTTCGCGAATTGGTGTTCTTCCCGATCTGAAGACCCTCAGAGATGTGCAGTCGGGTCAGTGCTTTCCTTCCTGCAGGAGAGTCTGGAGGAACAGCTTTCCCCCTCCACCTTGAAGGTGTATGTGGCTGCCATAGCAGCACACCACAATACAGAGGACGGTAAGTCCTTAGGGAAGCACAACCTGATCATCAGGTTCCTCAGAGGCACCCGGAGGCTGAATCCTCCTAGGACATGCCTGTTACCCTCATGGGATCTCTCCGTGGTCCTCCTGGGCCTTCACAGAGCCCCCTTTGAGCCGCTAGAGTCAGTCAAGTTGAAAGCCCTCTCCTTGAAGACGGCCCTCCTGATTGCGCTCACCTCCATCAAGAGGGTTGGGGACCTGCAAGCGTTGTCTGTCAGCGATACGTGCCTGGAGTTTGGTCCAGGTGACTCTCATGTAATCCTGAGACCCCGGCCAGGCTATGTGCCCAAGGTTCCCACAACCCCCTTCAGGGATCAGGTGGTGAATCTGCAAGTGCTCTCCCAGGAGGAGACAGACCCAGCCCTGTCGTTTCTATGTCCGGTGCATACTTTGCGCATCTACTTGGATCGCACGCAGAGCTTAAGATGCTCTGAGCAGCTTTTTGTCTGCTTTGGCGGACAGCGGAAAGGGAACGCTGTCTCCAAACAGAGGCTTGCCCACTGGATCGTGGATGCCATCGCTATGGCATACCAGGCCCAGGCTGTGCCCGCCCCTTCGGGAATATGAGCACACTCCACAAGGAGTCTGGCATCCTCGTGGGCACTGGCCCATGGCACCTCTCTAGCAGACATCTGCAGGGCAGCAGGCTGGGCGACACCCAATACCTTCGCAAGATTTTACAATCTCCATGTAAGCTGGTTTCGTCCCGTGTTCTGTCAGGTACGAACAGGTAAGTTCGGAAATAGGGACAGCTGGCCGGGTGTATCGCTTGCATATAGCGCCTTTCCCCTCCAAAGAGGCGAAGATGTGCGCTTCTTTTCCCATGCGTGTTCACGAACCCGTGAACCCTGGATATCCTTCCTCCCTAGCCCTGTGGCTGGTGAATTCAGTGGAGGAATTCACAGCCAGAACAGTATGTGTGCTAATATACCCTTACTGAGGTAGGTGCTCCACAGGTGCCGGTTACTCCGGTAACCCCAGAGAGGTATTTTCCACAGTACGGTCTCCCTGTCGGCAGACCTGCATCTCCCTTCAATAGAACCCTCTGTCCCGGTCGCCATGTTTGTAGAGCTCCTCCCCTTTCAGGCAGGACCTACCACCGCGCCTCTTCCATGTGTGGCTCTGAGCCCACATGACGTGCTTGCCACATGTTATCTCCCCTCCGGGCAGGATGTGGTCTCCGCGGGGTCTTTCCCCCCTGAAAGAATAGGATATGAAAATAACACCTTCCCCAGCACATATATTGAGCGTTAAAATGGCCCCAGCCGAATAACTGAATACTCTGTGGAGAGAATACCCTGGCGCGGCTTGCTTCCATACTAGATACATCTCTTTCCCCCCCCCCCCAGGGATGCGGGGAACTATACAACGTTTTTTGGGGCGTTGGGGGAGGCTACATGTAGACCGGTGCACCTGCTACTATGCACGCAGCAGCTTGCTTGCACCGGCAGTCCAAGTAACACGGTTCAACTAGTTGTGGTGATTTGTATAGGGACCCCTAGTGTCACTACATCGACACAACATCGAGTGAGTGACAGAAGGGGAACATCTTGGTTACTGTCGTAACCTCTGTTCCCTGATGGAGGGAACGAGACATTGTGTCCCCCCTGCCACAACGCTGTATTACCCGCTGAAATGGCCGGGACCCTGTCTCGGCTCCTCAGCACAAAACCTAAATGAGTGGTTGCGAGCCAGCTCCTTTTATACCCGTATGTCCGGGGGAGTGGCATGCAAATTCCACTCGCCAATTCTCATTGGCCTTTTCTCAAAGATCTGAGGTGTTTGGGGCTCCCAAGGGCGACACCTATTGTCACTACATCGACACAACGTCTCATTCCCTCCATCAGGGAATGGAGGTTATGACAGTAACTGAGACATTAATGCTTTATTGAGTTTTAAATCAACAAAACCTCCCTCCCTACACTAAACCTTAAACAAACTAAATGCTAGTGTCATAAAAAGCAAAAGTGACAAAAAAACCAATTGCTAAAGCAACCATGTCAATTTGTGGTGCTTCTATGACACTTTTGGCTCATGTGTCGACTCGCATGCTCTTCAGGACTCATACCCCAGTATTTTGCATCGTAAGTGCAACACTCTATCAGTTGAGCTACTGAGCAATTTAATAGCACTAGAACAAGTTTATAAATATAGTTGGTTATGTAATGCAAATGTTAAAATGTACAGTATCAAGTCATGCACTAGTAAAAGTGTTTTGATGTCATAAGGTAGAATTGTGTGAGAAACAGGGCGAAAAGTGTTTATGAACTGATAATCTCATAATACTCATGATTTGTGATAAAATAAAAAAGTAACTGTTGTGGTGTTTTGCTGCAATACGTACCACAAGTATGTAATGTACACAGATTTAGAAACGTGATTCTGTGAGACAAGGTTGGGCATATTCATTTTTATCAGGACCTCCACCTGCTTTCATGCTTAAGTTGAATTTTCAATGCATAGGAATGTTTTTCAGAAAACGGAAGTTTGGAATCCAAAGTACATGCCCCAGATTTCTGACGTTCCTCATGTGCTCAGTCCAGTATGCCGGCCCTCTGGCTATCTAGTCCTGCCGGCTGAATTGGTTATTGGATACATCATACCATTAAAAGAGATTAACCAGGATTAGAGAAAACCCTTAGAGACACTCATTAAAAGAGGCTAAATGTAAATGCTGCAGGGTACAAGATGTGCTAGCTGGATTACACTCAGATATATCATGTTAAAAGCCAAAAGAAAATATGCGCCACTGAGATTCCGTCGATTTTTATGCAGAAACTTCCATCCTACATACTTAAAATGTCCTAAATTAACTTGTACGGTAAGGGATACATCAACATTTGGTGCAGTTTGGAGTGTTGAAAGATTTCTAAGATCTCTAAGCCTCTAGAGGGGATTCAAAAGACAGTCAGACTCAAAGAACTAAACATCAATAATCATATTAACATATAAAACAGAATTGCCTTTGACAGGTTTTGAAGCTTATCTTCAATAATTTTATTGAATTTTTCATTTTGAATTTTGAAGCCATTCACACACAATTCACAAACAATTCAATTTAATTTCTCTATTTCATTGCATTTTCATGTCATGGAAAGCTGCCTCTTTTGCAAAGACTATTTGCAAAGGAATCACTAAAAAAGCCGAGACCTCTAAGAAAGGGTCAAAGAAACCAATCATCTTTTCATTAGAAGGAACTAAGTAATTACACTTAATGATCAATTTCCATGTCTATAAAGCTTAGGACTTATTCACATTGTATACCTAATGCATAACCAAATGGAGTACAATTAGGTTACCATGAAAAACTGCTTATAACTTTTTCAGTATTACAAGTAAAGTTTTGCTGCTTAGAGGAATAGTTCACTCAAAAATGAAAATGATGGCTTCAATCATTAATGCTATTCCAAACACGTGTCACCGGTCCTGCTCGACCCGCTACGAGTGGGATTCGAACCGGTGTCTCCGGCATAGGATAGGAGGCGGATGCGCTAACGAGGAGGCTAAAGGTTACAGCCTTTAGCGTCAGTCGCTAGTGTGACTCTTGAGGCTAGGGGAGTAAGGTTTTACACACTGCACAGCACGTACCAGCTGGCTCCAGTTACACTCACTCCCCTAAACCTCACTCCCATCCAGGTCATAGCACCACTGTCACTGACCCTGCTTGACCCGCTCCGAGCAGGATTTGAACTGGCATCTCCAGCATGGGAGGCGGGCGCGCTAACGAGGAGCGTCAGTTGCTAGTGCACCTCTTGAGGCCAGGGGAGTGAGGTTTACACACCGCACAGCTATCACGTACCAGCTGGCTCCCATTACACACGCATGACTTTCTTTCCTCTGTGGGACACAAAAGGCTGTGTTAGGCAAAATGTTAGCCTCAGTCACCATTCACTTTCATTGCATCTTATTTCCAAACAATGAAAATGAATGGTGACTGAGGCTAACATTTTGCCTAACACAGCCTTTTGTGTCCCACAGAGGAAAGAAAGTCATATTGGTGAAGGTTTGGAACAACATGAGGGTGAGTATAATGACAACATTGTCATTTATGGCTGAGCTAGTCAATAGAAAAAATAACAGGTTAATTTGAGTAACAGCACAAAAGACACATGACTTAGAGGTCTTTTAATTGACAAGGATAAAAGAGCTGAGTAACACAATTATCTTCTTTTTCCTTTCACTCTTTTTCACTGCCATTAAGAGAGAATTAATTGACACATTATCTTCCCATTAAGTGATGATTTTCCTATCAGGCCACTAGTGATAACAGGGCACTAACATACACTCATTCATTCGCCTTTACAATTACACAATCTACCTGATGTAATCTGCAGTTCCTAAATCAATTTTTGATTGAATGCAGATGGTCAATTTACCAAAATAATTTTATGCTATCTGATCATAATTGCACACATTTTGCCCATAAAATGCCAATGTAGATGAAGACCCAGTAACCAAGTTAGTGAAAATAAAGGTGAGTTATTCTACTATGCAGTACATTTTCAGCAAAAAAAAAAAAAAAAAAATAGTTTAATATTTATGCTTACTTTATATATACTTTTTTGTCACCATCATAATATACTGTGTGTGTATATATATATATATATATATATACACACATATATTTACATTTATGCATTTGGCTGACGCTTTTATCCAAAGCGACTTACAGTGCCCTGATTACAGGGACAATCCCCATGGAGCAACCTGGAGTTAAGTGCCTTGCTCAAGGACACAATGGTGGTGGCTGTGGGGATTGAACCAACAACCTTCCACTTACCAGTTCAGTGTTTTAGTCCACTACACCACCACTCCATATATAACACATTGAAAACACACACACACACACACACACACACACACACACACACACACACACACACACACACACACACACACACACACACACACACACACACACACACACACACACACACACACACACACACACACACACACACACACACACACACACACACACTGTATATATACTGTGGATGATAAAACAAACAAACAAAAAAAATTGCAGTTACATTAAGGCACTTAGAACAGAAGTTTACTGTATAGGGTCAGTCCAAAAATGCTAAAATACTCACTGTTTCAAAACTAAAGCCAAAATACATAAACTTTATATGTGTTAACATAATTTCAATGTGTTATAATTGCTTACTAACCTTATCTGTGTAAAGTTATATTCAATATTACAACTTTGTTGTCATGACAACATAACCCTGCAATCTGCACTGTAATGCCTCTTTATCCCTGATTTTATCACACTAAAATCATGTTAACATGTTTAATGTTTACGTCTTGTTGCTATTTTGTTTAAAGTGTGTATTTTAACATTTTTATAATGGCCCTATTTAATTCATTACTGTAACCACGATTTTTGCCTTTATTAATAAACGAGGGATAAGTCTTAATTTATTTTTTTGTGGTCTTGTTGACCCTATTATACAAATACTTCATTAATGTACAATGAAAGCATATACATTTTTTTAAAGTTACAGAGTTAATGCATACTGTAACAGGAATGACTTAGGTAAGTCTTTTGTTCACAGCCACACAGAACAGAGCATTTAAATTTCTGTTTCCTGTACTGAAGAAAATCTTTCAAGCCCAATAAGTATCTCATCTCATGAATAGCCTGAAATGAATCTGTGTGCCAAAGACGGGGATTCTATTGAAGACCAATGCATCTTTCCCTGCACAAGAACACTTTAGCAGCTCCATTGGCTCAGCTTGATCCTTTCAAAGCTCTTTCGTTTTATCAGCATGTGCTGTTTGTTGGCAGAACTAAGCAAGAAAAAGAACAGAATTCCATGCAATGGAACTGTTCCTCTTGTAAATGATTCAAGGATCAGTCATGCCTGATTAGGCCTGAGCTGCAGATATTTGAGAAAATGGAAGGCTTGTGTATTTCTGAGCCCTGCCGAAGCGGCATGGCAACAGTGGGCTTGCAACATGTTCGATGCTGTGGACGGCAAAGCAAGACTTTATTTGATGCACAATAAAAGCATGTAATATGCCATTCTTTGCCAAATTGGTTCAGACAAGATGACACAATGAACAGTAGACAGGCATGATGGGATATGACTTGGGCTGTGCCAGCAAAAAGTCACTCGTAAACAGACAAACCAAGACTCAGCAATGAAGCATTTTGAAGCTTCCCATGCCTCCGTCTTTTTTAACTTTAATAGAACAAATACACATAAGCAGTGGCAGTCTGTCAAGGGAGGCAAGGGAGGCTGAGTGTAAGGGGGAAGTCACCCACTGGTCCAAGGACGGTATCCAATGGCATGGCTGAAGGTCTCCTGCGTGTTCTGTCTTATCGTGCGTGACATTAAATAATACTTAGATTATTTGATTTGAGTTCCATGTTTTTTATTAATCTTATCATTAATTCTTTTCTTTATTTCATCTGACTCCAATTATGAAAAACCTCGTTGATGTATCTATGCTCTGAATTTTAGTAATTCTCTCTTCTAGACTGCATTTGTTATTTCAATGTTATTTGGGTCCTGTGCTGGTCAGACACAGGTCCTTTAACTACAAATTCATCAGTTTCAGATATTAGTAAGTTTTAGACTAAGTCCTTATAGGTTCTCGGCTTTATCCGTTTAGTCTTATTTGGCTAAGTTCTATTATAGATTCTCGGTTTACCATTTAGCCCCAGTCAATTAAGTCCTGTTTTACAGATTCTCGGTCCTACATTTAGTATTCCCATTTAATTCTACTTGGCTAAGTTCTATAATAGATTCTCGGTTTACCGTTTAGCCCCAGTCAATTAAGTCCTGTTTTACAGATTCTCAGTCCTACACTGAGCGACAACAATTAAATGAACAGTTTTAATAAACAGTTGTCTAATTAATTTATATCTATTAATCTGCATAATTCAGATGCACATTTTTTTAATGCACGGTAGCCCAGGTGAGTGATGTACACTGTATGAATCTGTACGAATGCTAAAGAAGACTGATGGCATAATGCCTGCTTTCAATAGCAAACTGACTAATCAGAAAGGATATATAAATGACACAACATAATTTGCTTCTGTCAATCAGCTTTCAGTATCATGTTAGCGCATCATCAAGCCTGCTTGTGGTAACGCAACGCAACAGTTGAAGACTGTAAAATTTAATGATGATTAAATGATGGAGAACAGCATTATATCAAACATATATTCAAACGCATGGTGTAGTCAAATGAACTTTCGGCAATTCAGGTGCCTGGACTGCAGTGGTGGAGTGATCCCATTAGGGCTGGGCGACAGGACAATGTAATTGGATAATGAAGATATCTTACAAAGATCCAAATGCCTATTGCAACACTCAATTGACAGACGATGATCAATAATATCGGGAAATGGCAAAACTATGGATCTGGGAAGTCAGCAAATATATTAAACAGTATTCCTGGGTGTGGAACTAGCACCCGCCACCCACCATATGTGACGAGTCTGAATCCAGTTCGCAAGCTCCTTGACCAAATGCATTTTATGCGTGGGTAATTTTGCTCATCTACTTGCAACAGGCGGGCGACCTGTAAGACGTCTCGAAGTGACACATGACAAGAAATGCTGTTAGTCACATAGACACGCACTTGAAGAAACACACCTTATTATATTTTTAAAAACAGACAAAAGAAAAGCCGTCAGTGATCGTATCTGATTCGCTGTTTGTTCAGAGGTGTGCAGCGCGAGCCTGTCTCGTGGAACACGCACATGTAAAAAGTTATCTCTCTTTTTCCTCTGTTTCATTCATCAGAAATCAGTTTGCAAGAATAAAGTTATCTATAAGAATGCTACAAATCATCTCCAATCATCTCAGTAGGTGCTGTGAGTTTAGTTTGCTTTATTTCCACGGAGCAGTTCGCGGTTAACATGCATTGTGAATGAAACTCTGCAGGTTCAGCAATATTTATCTTTGTATTAAAGAAACAAAGACAAAAGTAATTAAATCATAAAATAATACAAGACACATTCACCTTGAACCTAAAATTTTGTTCTATTTTAGGCTATTTTCTTTAAGCTGTTTGAGACTGTAAAAGTTTGGATTTGGGGAGGCGGTTTTTTGATCACTTCGTTATTTTAATTGCTTTTTCCATTTAGTTTAAAGTGCAATTTGAATTTAGAAATGTCTTTTGTTTGTGTTTTTCATGTTTCAATAAATAAATTAAAATTTTAACGCAAAATCAATAAAGCAAAAATATTCACCGACCCTCGGCAGGGGAGTTGACGATATTCTATTTCACAATATTTTTTAAGGCGATTATCGATATCCAAATATTTTTTACATATCACCCAGCCCTAGATCCCATTGGTCCAGAACTCTGCTCCACTTAGCTCTACATTAAATCACGTAGGTCTGGTAAGGACACAGTGTTAAAAAAAGTAAATTTTCACTCAAACACTATGTGTAAAGAATGGGTCATATTATCACACAGTGGAAATTGTTCAAAAACATATATCCTTTATTAGTCATATAGACAATGAACTAGAAAAATCTGTCAATTAGAGTGAAAAGCTTATGGGTTTATGAACCTTAGTAACGGAAGGCAGCGAGAGACTGCAGTGGTAAAAGTCTTGTCAGATGTCATATAGTAGCAGCAGTAGGTTCCTTCATTAAATCAAAAGCTTGACCCCAGGGGGTAAAAGCACCGAATCATTAGCTATAGAACCTGACATAAATGTGCACCACCAGAGTTTACCATTAATGCATTTAGCAAGCTATTTAAAGCAGAGAACATGCAAAGACAATCTGAATGGAATCACCCAAAATGTAGTCACAGCTGTTAGTGTTTTTTATTTATTTATTTTTTATTAAATGTTATTAAAGTCACTGTCTTATAATACTGCATTCCTGCTGTGATATCAAATTTTGTCTTAGAGTTTATAAATATATGAAGAATATGTTTCCCTAAAGGAAATATTACTGCACAGAGGTTGTTCTTTAATAGCTCTGAAGACTTAAGAGTTCTCGGTTATGTTTTTTTAAATATATGTCTCAGATGTTTCTCCTGAAATTCCTCAGGAGAAATAAAAATAAACACAAAAGGCTGACATATATGTAGTAGAGGTTAACCAATAGTGGATTTTGCCGATACCGATAACTAAAGTGGTGTAAAAGGCCAATAACCAATTAATCAGTCAATAGTTTTTAAAATTGACTTATTATATATATATATATATATATATATATATATATATATATATATATATATATATATATATATATATATATATATTTCTTTCCTTTCAGAGATGGTCACAGGCTTAGGTATATAAATAAAAAAATAATTGAAGTATCAAAATATGGATGAATATTGTCAATAAGGACAGATTTACATGTAGCAAATCCCCACGTTTTTATTTCACCTCTAGAGACCACAGTTATACTGTAGAATCCTTCAGCACCGGTCACAGTGTAACACTGAGGAAAAAAATAAAATAAAAAAATGATCGGTACAGATTTTTGCCAATAACCGATAGTTCCAAAAAGCAACAAGGTAAAACTGATATATCATCTACCTCTAATAATTAGACAGAGTGTAGAGCTATAAAATGTATATGGATAGCATAGCTCAGATAATTTGGTCTTAGACTTAGACTTTGATATCTTGGAAATCTGAGCACAGTTTGATTTGGGGGGATCATTTTTTTTCTCTCAGGAGAAAAGTCTAAGAAGCAGGAGAGTCTCCATTTGCTCTCCATTCAATCTCATTGCTGTCTAGGAAAAACAACTGAGATGTTAAAGAGATCTAATTTATCATTTTTCTGTCCTATGGGACATTAGGAAAATCACAGATGTCCATTTAAAAATGGAAACTTATTATATGGCACTAATTATATCATCTTTTTTAATACGGAGTGTTGCGGAGCTTTCATAATACAAAATAATGCAATATAAAAACACGCCTTTCACACATTCTGCTGACCATTACTGTGAGAGAGTTGAAATACTTGATTTTCAAGAAAGATTGTGGATCTTTTTCCCCTCTTATGGGTGGCCCTGAGTCATGTTAAGCAGAACAGGCTGTGACATGCTCCCACAAAATCTAAATGAATTGCTAAGTGCTGTTATTTAAAGAAATTGGATGAATAGTTCAAGACACTGGCTTTGAAAACACGCTTGAACTAGAACTTGAAGTCTTACAGTGAGCTGCATTTTCCATCTATTCTTTGAGACAAAAAAGTAGGTTTGTAAAACAAAAGTAAAACTGATTTGGAATTGAAATGATCTGAATGTTTCAGAAAATACAGCAAATATTTGTGAAAATGATGTCCTTATTATAAAGTCTAACACATGCGGCAATTCCCCAAAGGTGCTAGACTGTTTAATATTTCATTAAATATTTAGTTTTCTGTGTTTTTTTTTAAAGACTAGCTGGTGGAAAGAGTAAGAGATAGTGGGGGTTGCGGTACAATATTACACACACAGAAAAACAGAGAGAGAGAGAGAGAGAGAGAGAGAGAGAGAGAGAGAGAGAGAGAGAGAGAGAGAGAGAGAGAGAGAGAGAGAAGCCTAAATTAAACTATAACTCATGGCAGAGGTCATGCTACATCCACTTCTTAAACAGTAAATATTCCTTTCAGCAAATACAGCAGGAAAAAAACATTTATTATTAATAGAAAAACACTCAGCATTATATAATAAACCAACGATTTGGCCTGAAGTTCATAGTATTTTCGTCCATCATGCAACAAATTATTTAATCAAGCGATATTGACCACTGTCATGTGTTTTGTACAATGCACAGGACCATTTCTGTAAATACACTGCAGGCTACTCATATTAGTATAGCATTCAAAGAAAAAGTGTATCTTATTTCTGTGAATTACATCAGATGTACAGTATATTCACTCTAAGGGATGTGTGAAACTTTACATTTTCAAAATCTATAGTAAGTGTGTTGCCTGAACAACTAGTCAATAAATGAGACTTAAAGGAACAATTCACCTAAAAATGAAAATTATGTCATCATTTACTCACCCTCATGTTGTTCCAAACTCCATATATGACTTTCTTTCTTCCTTGGAACACAAAAATAGACGTTAGGCAGAATGTTAGTCTCAGTCATCGTTTACTTTCATTGTATCTTTTCTCCATACAATAAAAGTGAATGGTGACTGAGGCTGTCATTCTTCAAAACATCCTTTTGTGTTCAACGGAAGAAAGAAAAAAGTCACATGGGCTTAGAACAACATGGGGATGAATAAATGTTGACAGAATTGTAATTTTAGGGTGATTTATCCCATCAAGGAAGCCGTATGATTGGGCTGGTTTCTGGTTCACCTGAGAGCTACGTTTCAAAAAGGCGTCTACAAAAGGCGTGTTCTTGCTTTCAAACACCTACACAGACCAGTGGAACAGAACAGAATGCAGCCGTCACAAGACTAACTTCAGCATGACACAGTGTCTTAAAAACGCAACACTTATCGTGGGATGCTCTAAAAACAGTGAGAGACGCGATGCAATGGCCAAAAATGTCCATCTGTACTGTATGTGTTTAGCTGTAGCAGCAGTGGTTTAAAGGGGATGAATTTAAAAACGCAACTTTACTGAAAGTGTTTTAACTGGGGCTGGGTATTGATACAGATTTCCAGTTTCAATCTGATTCTGATTCACAAGCTCTCGATTTGATCATTTGGGTATGTCCATTTTGCATACATGAAAGAAATGATCTCCTAGCTGATGCTGTTAATAATACAGGGGACCTTCTACTGTAACTTGGTACATCACAAAATGTTAAATATTACAGCTTTTATTTTATCATTAGCTTTTCATCATTTTTTTAACATTTAAGCTTTTGAACAATGTACAAATTCCATGTATTCTATCAATAACTACGATGTCTTGAAATTGCGTATTTTGAAATTAGTTGAAATTGCGAAATTGCGTAGGCATGCAGACTGCTTCTACAAATATTTGTGAAAGAATGGGCCGCTCTCAGGAGCTCAGTGAATTCCAACGTGGTACTGTGATAGGATGCCACCTGTGCAACAAGTCCAGTCGTGAAATTTCCTCGCTACTAAATATTCCACAGTCAACTGTTAGTGGTATTATAACAAAGTGGAAGCGATTGGGAATGACAGCAACTCAGCCACGAAGTGGTAGGCCACGTAAAATGACAGAGCGGGGTCAGCGGATGCTGAGGCGCATAGTGCGCAGAGGTCGCCAACTTTCTGCAGAGTCAATCGCTACAGACCTCCAAAGTTCATGTGGCCTTCAGATTAGCTCAAGAACAGTGCGTAGAGAGCTTCATGGAATGGGTTTCCATGGCCGAGCAGCTGCATCCAAGCCATACATCACCAAGTGCAATGCAAAGCGTCGGATGCAGTGGTGTAAAGCACGCCGCCACTGGACTCTAGAGCAGTGGAGACGCGTTCTCTGGAGTGACAAATCATGCTTCTCCATCTGGCAATCTGATGGACGAGTCTGGGTTTGGCGGTTGCCAGGAGAATGGTACTTGTCTGACTGCATTGTGCCAACTGTGAAGTTTGGTGGAGGAGGGATTATGGTGTGGGGTTGTTTTTCAGGAGCTGGGCTTGGCCCCTTAGTTCCAGTGAAAGGAACTCTGAATGCTTCAGCATACCAAGAGATTTTGGACAATTCCATGCTCCCAACTTTGTGGGAACAGTTTGGGGATGGCCCCTTCCTGTTCCAACATGACTGCACACCAGTGCACAAAGCAAGGTCCATAAAGACATGGATGAGCGAGTTTGGTGTGGAAGAACTTGACTGGCCTGCACAGAGTCCTGACCTCAACCCGATAGAGCACCTTTGGGATGAATTTGAGCGAAGACTGCGAGCCAGGCCTTCTCGTCCAACATCAGTGTCTGACCTCACAAATGCGCTTCTGGAAGAATGGTCAAAAATTCCCATAAACACACTCCTAAACCTTGTGGAAAGCCTTCCCAGAAGAGTTGAAGCTGTTATAGCTGCAAAGGGTGGGCCGACGTCATATTAAACCCTATGTATTAAGAATGGGATGTCTCTTAAGTTCATATGCGTCTAAAGGCAGGTGAGCGAATACTTTTGGCAATATAGTGTATATATCAGTCCAACAGTTTAATTCATACATTGATATATCGTTCATTTTGTTGATGATATGATTTATTGAGCACTGCTGCAGTTTACAGTATATAAAAACCTTTACCCCTCCCAACTCTTTATTTTTAGCAGTAAGAAAATTGATTCCTTATCAAAATAAAATGACGTGACAGAAATTGTCAGCATTCTGAGTGAGTTTGGTTCATACGTTGATAGACTGTCAAACTTGTTCATGATATGATGCATTGAGCACTTCTGCAGGTTATATGAAAACACTCTCCCCTGCAGAATGTTCATTTGTAGATACAAGAAAACTGATTCCTTGTTACCGTCTGTGTCATCTGTAATTACCATTTCAAAAGCTAATATAGCTGCAAGAAGCGATGACGGGCCCAAGCACCATGGGTCCATTTCCACCCGGTGGCTTTCGGAAAACAATGCAAGGAGGACACATGCATTTGGCATTTCATATTATTCTAAACAATTTTGAAGCAATTTGGGTAAATATAAGAGGACTATTTTAAAGTCTGTTGTAAGAGCCACACTTCTTGCTTCCAGGTGGTGGCGCTATGATCGTGACCCAAAATAGTCACATACATGTGATTAGCCCCCAAGACTAAACACGTCTCAATTTTGATCTAAATCACACATTGCACACAGAAGATATGTGACACTTCCTGTTTCCTGTTTTCGGCATTAATTTAATGCCTCGCCATGGCAACACCGATTGATATATCAAAAATCTGTTCACAATTTAGCATCTTCAATGTCTTGGCATAATGTTTTATAAATGTGGTGACAGTCTCATGAATCCCCTAGGAGTAGTAATGAAAAGTTCAGAGACTGCAATATTCAAAAAATCCTAAATGGCCGACTTCCTGTTGGGCGGAGCTAATAACTATAATTATGAAAGTTGTCCGGCTTGATGAGAACTATATAGGTACCAATTTTGGTGACCCATCAAAATGGGGGTGCAACAGAGGCTGTCTTACATGCCCATTTTAAAGGGGGCGCTACAGACCCCCCCCACACACACACACCCATGCGTGAACTTTTGCCCAGCCCTAATGGCCAACAACTCTGATGTGTGTGCAAAATATCATAACATTTTAAGCATGCCAAGCGCCTCAAAAACACCCAAATATAGGAAGAAAGGAATAATAACAATTAATGTATTGCCATGGCTACACTATTTAAAATATCAAATATTCCCTTACAAATTTACATCAGCATTGTCTTGACATTATTCTAAATAATTTTGAAGCAATTCATGAATCCCCTAGCAGGGGTATTTAAAAGTTCAGAACCTGCGATTTTCAGAAAATCAAAAATGGCCGACTTCCTGTTGGGCGGAGCTAATGACTGTGAGTATGAATGTTGTTCGGCTTGATGAGAACTATATACATACCAATTTTGGTGACTGTAGGTGAAAATGGGTGTGCTACAGAGCCCCCCCTGCACGCCAAGTGCAAATGAAGCAAAGGACTGAATTGTATCATCATGGCGCTAACCCTAACCCTCACAAAATGCTCTGGAACTCAGGTGACAGAAGACACACTCGTGCTACACCACCAACAACACTTGTGTCTTATGTCATTGCCCCCCTAACTTTACATTTCTAGATCCAGGCCTGTGCTATGATTAAAGGTTGCCCATACAAAAATCGAGAGTTCATGGCAAATTTGTCGCAAACTTGCTGCAAATTCGCCACTGATTATTTTAAAATGCAAATGAGCTTCGCGGCAAACTTGCAGCAAATTGTCCATTTGTCGCCAAAGGTTTGATGCAGGTTCATCACTACTGGTGAAGAGCTGCAAAGTTTTGGCAAACATTTACAGCGAATCACAAACTCATTTGCATGTGAAAATAATAAGTGGCAAATTTGAGGCTAGTTTGCCAGAACTGTAGAGTTTTTGCAAGGGTGCTGCTCCAAAAATCAAGATAAGAAAAACTCTAGATGAAGTCAATCTCACTACTTGGTTGTTGTACTGTTAGTTTGGAAAAAATATACATTTATTAAATGCACCAAATTTTCTCATATCGGCAAAGCATGGACATAATTGCAGTCATACTGAGGCAGGTGATGAAAATAGCATGTAAAATTTACTTAAAAAGAAGTTGTTGTCTTCCCCGTTCCATATATATGACTGAATTCCGACTGCTAAATTCACTAAAGTGAAACTGTGTACGACTGCTCAGCCTCTTCTCTCTCTGCTTAAGTAGGATTGGCCATGCTCCCTGGCCAATGTTGCGGGCAATGTTTGACATATCTGAACGCATGAATAACATTTTCATGAAATTTTCAGGGTGTATCTATAATTCACGTGCCCTCTCTTTGGCTGGTACTGATTAGAGAGATGCTCAAATGACTGCCGGTATCCGCTGCTCTCTGCTCTGATGCATATTCACCATTCAAAACATTTTCAAACATTTCCAAACATTCTTGTTGAAAACGCCAAACTGAGTCAACCTTGTTGCAATGCTTCCACTAATTAATGCTCATTCAAAATTTTCATGCCAAACACATTTTGCTCAGTTCATCAATAAATAATCAGCACACCCACATTGAAAATGAATTTGAAAATTATATTCTCAAGATTGCACGATTGTGAGCTGTTTAGTTTCTGAATAAATTATGATTTTATAAACATGCATTAAACATTCCAAGTTCCATTTGCATTAAGTGTGCAAATATTACACAGACAAAAGATATACAAACAAATTATATCAAAATGGCCAAATATCTGCCAAATACTGCCGTAGCTGATCACTAGTGGACCACATAGCTCAGATAAATTGGTCTTGGAAGAATTTGATGAGAAATGATTGAGTTCAAAATGAAATCTCTGACATTTGATTGCAGACTTTGGTATCTTGGCACATTTGAGCACAGTTAGAGACATTGTTGAGATGTCTTCTGAAACTTTGAGACTTAAAGCAGGGGACTTAAAATCTCTATTTCTTTCCATGTAATCTCACTGCTTATAAATAAATGTTGTTGACTGAAGGATTCCCTTATAACACTTGTGTGTGTGTAAATGGCTGCAGTAGTTGTAGAAAAAACCCTCAGTATTCGCAGAGGACACGAATGCTGCTCTGGGCCCATTGAGATAAAACCCTTGTTAACATTTGTTAGTTGAAACTGAACTATTAACACCTCAGCTCAGATCAAACAGAGCTTAGTCTATTTGTAGAGTCCTGCTCTGTGACTTGGAGAACAACATTGCACATACCTCTCAGTTCTCTTTTGCAACCAGAGGACGGGTCTGGATTTGCTGCTTGATCGTGGTACTTGTGACCTGGTGTGCGTGAGGGATCCTGCAGTTCAAAACAAAGCAAATACATACAGCAATATGATTTCAGAGGCTGAACGGAAGAACACAACAGTAATAAAATACTAGATTTGGAAACTTTCAGATGAAAATGTGAGTTGCAGCCATTATGAAAAGGTTGTTATAGGTTGTGATAAGGACATTGTGCAGTTGCTAAGGTGTTCTGTTAAGTGTGCCGACCCTCAAGACTTTATGATATTCTGGTTGCTAAAAATGGCTAGGGGACCACATTTGCCGTGGTCTGAATACAAGTGCGATTGTTAATGGTGTAACCTGTCTAGCTTGACCCACTCTGAATGGGATTCGATCCAGCATCAGCCGGCATGGGAGGCGGGCGCACTAACGAGGAGGCTTAAGGCTACAGCCTCTAGCATCAGTCGCTAGTGCACCTTTGAGGCCAGGGGAGTGAGATTTACACATACCGCACAGCTATCACATACCAGCTGGCTACCGTTACACTCACCCCCTAAACCTCACTCCCATGCGGGTCACGGCACCACTGTAACCGGTCCTGCTCGACTTGCTCCGAGCAGAATTTGAACCGGCGACAGCCGACATGGTAAGCGGGCACGCTAACAAGGAGGCAAAAGGCTACAGCCTCTAGTGTCAGTCGCTAATGCGCCTCCTGAGGCTAGGGGAGTGAGGTTTACACATATTGCACAGCTATCACGTACCTGCTGGCAACCTTTACACTGGTGCCCCCCCGCAGTGTTGGTCTGGTTTCAGACTAACTCATAATTCTGTCAGCCCTCAGTGATTTTCCGTCATGAACTTACAAATGATGAAGAACACAACATGGGTCGCTGTATTTTTGTGGTTTTTTATTAATCTGGTGTCATTATGCACACCAGAAAAAGCAACACATGCCCTAATTCAGCAGTTGTACATGTCCAGGAGAAGGTGACTACCGGTTTATCTGATGCTCACAAACTTCACAAATCTTTGTTGAGACACTGCTAGTTGCACGCTTACTCAAGCACATATATAAAAGGCAATTAATGCTTAAAGGAGACATGACATGCCTTTTTTAATTAATTTAACATGTTGCTTGAGGTTCACTTATAATTTTTGTAATGTTTTTTGCACAAAAACAGTCATACATTTGTAAAAATTTATAATTTTCCCTGTCATTCTGACCCTCTGCTCGGTTTTGGTGCTGCTTGTCCTTTAAGACTTGACAGTAAACACCCACTGTTATGATTGGCTCTCAGCTCTTGATTGACTTGCTCTCTCCTTGCCATCTCACTGCTCACCACTACTGGGCGGGGCTAAGGAAGTGATAAGGTAAAGTAGGTGTTGATGTGTTGTTGTGGAAGTGGTCAGATGCAAATGTCTACCACAGTGTGACATCACAATGTGGAGGAAGTTGAAAATGAGTTGGTTTCAACAAAAGCTCTTTTTGCAGTAAGGAGGAAGTTTTGAGTTCTAAAATGTTTTTATAATACAGTGTGGCAGCGGAGGCGTGGTCGAGCACCCGTCTGGAGAGAGAGAAAGCGGTAAGGGCGCTTACACCTGAGCTAAATTATGTCTAACACCTGTCTCTAATTCCAGTGAGCTTGGGGAGAGCGGCATATAAACAGCCACGCCACCGCCAGAAGAGAGAATGAGTCTGGCACGAGAGTCTCACGATGAAGCTACTGAATTCGTGACGCTACAGAGTTGTGATAAAGACATTGTGATGATTAAGAGGCTGTGACTAGGAGCCTGTGACGCTAAAGAGTTTGTGAAGCTGAAGAAGTTACTGTGCCAGTTGAGACTGTGTTATCCCTAAGTTTGTGATTAAATGCTCACCTGAAGATCAAGGAAAATTTGATTCCTAATATCATGACCCCTTTAAATTGGCAAAAACGCATGCCCAAGTTATTTTACTTCCTGAACAAGTGTGGACCCGAGCACAGGTTGCTTTCTCACTTATGCGAACCGCTCCCCACCTCCCGCAGGTAGTCTCGGGTTCAGTTCCTACAGGTACCATGGTTCGTTACCACGTTTTTGTCTGTAGCACAAACAGTGCAGGACAAGTTAGAATCACATTACTACTGTATACCTACATATTTGCAAAATGATTTGTACATGACTTGTTGTATGTATTGCAGCAGTTTGCAGGTGAAATAAAAACTAGAGGTGCTAAAACAACAACAACAATGACTTTTATTCACTTCCACACAAATCACTATTACAATCACATATTCTCAGTTCAAAAACACCTTTTCACCCTGTCCCTCACACAATGCTATCTTATGACATCAAAACACTTTTACTATAGTGCATGACTTGTAAGGCGATACATTTTAAAGTTTGCATGACATAACCAACTATATTTACAAGCTTATTCAAGTGCATTCAAGTAGCTATGACACCAGCCTACCAACCAGCCGATCACCAGTCACCATCCCTGGTTTATTGACAGCACCTGTAGCTCATCACAGTGCCCATTAGTATTAGTATAAAGGATTGTGGGTTCAGTTGGTTGCTTTGTGAGGAATTGAGTGCATGCTTTTTACTGAGCCAGTATTCTACT
This sequence comes from Myxocyprinus asiaticus, assembly GCF_019703515.2. Taxonomy (NCBI): domain Eukaryota; kingdom Metazoa; phylum Chordata; class Actinopteri; order Cypriniformes; family Catostomidae; genus Myxocyprinus; species Myxocyprinus asiaticus. The sequence goes on from NC_059355.1 coordinate 44,933,271, forward strand.
TGTTTTCATAGAGTTGCTATTCCTGTTTTTGATCCTTGCCTTTATTTTTGGAGCTTTGTACCTGCCTGCTGTTTTGGACTAGAAGCTTTTGTTTGGATACCTGTTTTGAACTTTCACCTGTTTTCTGACAACGATTCTGGAATACCCCTAATTACTGCCTGAATTCTCAAGTAAAGTCTTAACTCTGCACTCGGGTCTCCGCTTGATTTGTTACAGAATACCTCACCATGGAGGAGGACTCAGCAGAGCATCCGGTTACACAGAGAGACCCAATAGCTAGTGGGTTTGAACTGCTTCATGCAGCATTGCTATATCAAAGAGCAACAGTTGGAAGACATGCAAACTAGTCAAGAGGAAACATTAGCCTGACATGAACAATTGCTTATGCAAATACAGCCTATGACCTTCACTCTGCCCTGATTCCCCAGCCCAGCCTCCCACAACAATAGCTGCTAACATATCTGATCCCTCTGGACTCCCTTCCATACCCTTGGTGCCTCAGCCTCATGTTGAACCATGCTTGCCAACGGCCCCTCGATTTGATGGCAGTGCAGCGGAATGTCGGGGCTTCTTGACACAATGTTCCCTTGCGTTCGAATTACAACCCGTTTTATATATCCCACTGAGGATAGCTGCCATTATCACCCTACTCTCTGGTAAGGCGTTGGCCTGGGTTCACAGCGATCTGGGAACAACAAGGACCCTTGTGCTTCAACTACCAGCTTTTTACAAAGGAAATGCAGAAGGTCTTTCACCATCTGGTCAGTGGTCAGGAAGCATCTAACCAACTCCTCAAGCTTCACCAGGGGAATCGCAGTGCTACAGACTATGCCATCATGTTTCGATCCCTTGCCGAAGAGAGTCAGTGGGACTCTAATGTACACATCTCTGTGTATCAACATGGCTTGTCCGATACCCTCAAGGATGAACTGGCAGCAAGATAAGGGATGAATGATATGGAATCTCTCATTGACCTGTCTATCCACCTAGACAACAGGCTGCAGGAAAGACGGAGGGAACATCGCACATCGAGCTTCAGTCTTTCAGAGACTCATTCCACATCAACTCATAGACCACCTTCAAGCCCATCTATAACAGAGAGCCATCTCATATCCCCAGAGGAACCTATGCAGTTAAGGCATGCCCCATTATCCTGAGAAGAACGTGAAAGATGCAATCAGCTCCACCTCTGCCTCTACTGCGGAGCAGCTGGACATCAGCGCTCAACCTGTCCTGTGCGCCCTTCCAGAAAAGAATGTCCATCAGACTTCTGGTGAGAATTTCCGCTTTACTCAATGTTTCTCGCAAACAGTTTTTAGTACCAACAAATATCAGTTGGCCCTATTTCTTGTCTCTCACAGAGCTATTTTATTCAGGTGCTGCAGGCAACATCCTGGATGAACAACTGGCCAAGCAATTGAAAACACCCCTTCAAACCATTCATCCCCCACTTCATATCCACTCACTGGATGGTTAACCATTGGGTAAAGGCACCGTAACGCAAACTGCCTGTCTTACACTGCAAGTGAGAGCACTGCACCACGAAGAATTACAGCTGCTCATTATCAAATCACCCAAGGATCCTCTTGTCCTTGGACACTCTTGGCTTCAGCTACATGATCCTGTAATATCATGGAAGCAAGGTAAGCTTCTGTCTTGGGGATCCCAGTATTTCACATCATGCTTATCTTTACCATGTCGAACTACGGATGTACGGAGCACATCCAACATGAACAAAGAGTTTTTCAATGCCTCCGGGATCACCACCTGTTCGTGAAAGCAGAGAAATGTGTGTTTCATCTAACCACCATCTCTTTTCTTGGCTATGTAATAGGGCCTAATTTATATGGATGATGACAAGGTGTCTGTCTTTGCCAATTTGTACTGCAGGTTTATAAGAAACTTCAGTATGGTAGCAGCACCTCTTATCAATATGATCCATAAAGCTCCTAAGACGTTACAATGGAATAACTCTTCAAGATCTGCCTTTGAACAATTGAAAACACTTAACTACAGCCCCAGTTCTAAAGCAGCCTGACCCTACACTTCATTTTGTAGTTGAAGTGGATGCCTCAGAGGTTGGAGTAGGAGCTGTTCTCTCTCAATGTCATGGTGTACCTTCTAAACTGTTTCCCTGTGCATTTTTCTCCTACAAGTTGTCTTCTGCAGAACATAATTACGATGTGGGTAACTGAGAAATCCTAGTCATTAAGTTGGCACTAGAAGAGTGGAGGCATTGGTTGGAAGGAGCAGTTCATCCATTTGTGGTCCTGACAGATCATCGTAATCTGGAATACGTTCAGGAGGCATGCAGACTCAACCCGAGGCAGGCAAAGTGAGCACCGTTCTTTACACGGTTCCATTTCCCAGTCACATATTGACCAGAAACAAAGAACACTAAAGTAGATGCTCTCTCTCATCAGTTTGAACCCCATAACAGCTCTCGGATCTCCTTGACATTCCATGTTTCCCAGCTGAAGCCTGTCTACTACAGTCCCATGCACCCACCCTTAACATCTGCCGAACCTCCTCCACCTATAGATCTTTGTGGCGATACAGTGTATGCCATACGGGCTCTGTTGGACTCCAGACTTCGAGGAAGGCAGCTGCAGTACCCGGAAGAACAGTCATGGGTTCCAGCTCAAGACATCCTTGATCCATCCCTCATAGAGGAATTCCACCTGACCCACCTTGACTGCCCCTTCCCACACCCACATGGTCACCCAAGGATGGACCACCCTACTCAACACTGCAAACGATGGCCCGGTAGACAACCTCGGGCTTCAGGAGCAGCTCGTGGAGAGGGGGGTACTGTGACACCAGCCCACCAACCAGCCAATCACCAGTCACCATCCCCGGCTTATTGACAGCACCTGTAGAACATCACAGTGCCCATTAGTATTAGTTTAAAGGACTGTACCTGCCTGTTTTGGGCTAAAAGTTTTGTTTAGATACATGTTTTGAACTTTCGACTGTTTTCTGACAACGATTCTGGAATACCCCTAATTACTGCCTGAATTCTCAAGTAAAGTCTTAGCTCTGCACTTGATTCGTTACAGTAGCATGGTAGCTCTATTAATAGAGTGATATACTTGCAATGTAGGATCAAAGAGCATGCTAGTGAACACGTGGGTCAAAGTGTCATAGATGTGGTTGCTTTAGCAATTGCGCTTTTCATGTCGCATTTGCTTTTTATGACACTATAGGTTTACATGTAAGGTTTAGGGTAGGGAGGTCGGTTTTGTTCATTTAAAACTCAATAAAGCCTAACCCTAAGTATGAGCAATACTAATTAGGGAGGTTCACGAGTAATGAAGTAATCAGCTTCAAATATTCGACTAGTAAAAACACTACTCGAATAGTGATTTTCCTTTGTGCCTTTGTCTGCCGGGGAACAATGAACTGCTTTTCTCACCTAAATCTTGCCATTTTAAATCAATGCATTGGGTTGGGCTGTGGATACATGTTGCTTAAGGAATAGTTCACCCAAAAATGAAAATTCAATCATTTTTTAAAGTGATCGTATCTCTTCAGAAGACTTGGAATGTATTTTTCTATGTGTGAACGCAAATGTTTTTTGTCATTTTTGAATGTAGATGTTGTTGTTCATACAAAGTGCTCATTTTTTTCAAGAGTAAAACAGGTTAAAATATGTTGTTTAATCTAGCTTACTTTGAACCCGCTTTAAGGGTGACACTTCTGAAAACATCAACAGGCTATAAATTGCATGTGTGTCATACTCTTCATTTCCTAACTTAAATTCTAAATGTCAAGTATTCGATTACGCATTAATGTTAAGTAATCAGTTACACGTTTATTTTATATGTTAGAGTACTCGAATACAAAAGTATTAGAAATGCCAATCCCTAATTCTAATACTGATTACTGAATATATTGATTGCCGTTGCAAGCCCCACTAAAATTATGTTTTCCGGGTAACCCAAAAGCTATTTTGCCCTAACAACAATAGCTAAATTTTCGGTTGAAAAAATGTGACACATTTTCATTCCAACGCCTATAGCTGCCTTAACACTTGGAGGTCACAGTGCACCTCCTCTTTCCAAGTCATGCCTAATGGAAACTGCCACTGACAGCATAGCCTGTATGTAACTTGAGAAATTCCATCATCTCAGTCATGAAGATGTTGACAAATGTAAGCCTGATTCACATCAATGTTGGCCAAATGTAGAAGTGAGAATGACAATTCCAAGCAAAGTTCTGGTGATTAATTCTGGATGCGTTGCAAGGGCTTTACTGTGGGATTAGTTGTTTAGGTGGCGACCGCCAGTGACATCTGAGGAGCATTCCAATCATACAATCTCTCGCTTACACAGCTACTGCCCCTTTTTGCAGTATCCACTGACAGTCACGCAACAGATCCTTTTCAAAACATCACTCTGAAACATTAACTGACACAGCAGAGCAAAGATATTTTTGACAACATCAAACACTGAAGTGGAAACGTTAGTGTTGCTCCATACAGTAGGGTGCAAAAGTGTAAAAGTAGACTCAAAATCTGATGTAAACCTGGAAATAAACAGACAATTTAAGGGTTTTAAATTTTTTAACAAAGAAACATTATGATGTAAAATGAATAAGAAATATTTAAGATTCTGTACTATTTCTAGGTCACTAATTAAATAGGCAAATTTGTGACATTGACAAAAAGGAATTCTTATCACTCATATTTTTATGTTAATAATATCATTTTAATAAAAATAAAAAAACCTAGTCTCATAGAATGAACGTTACTATAACTACATATTGCAAACTAAGTTTTATGTGCTGCATTCTATGCTTTGCCGCAGTTTCCCGGTAAAATGAACACTAGAGGTGCTACAACAGCAGTGTTTTATTCACTTTCACACAACTCACGCTTACAATGGCTGATTATGACTTTATAAACACTTATTTTTCACTCTGTTACTCACACAATGCTATGTTAGGATATCAAAACACTTTAATGCATAATTTGAAAAACCATCCATTTTACTGCCCACTTACATTTACACACTTATTTCAATGTGATTAGCGTGCACAGTAGCTCACCTGATAGAGTGTTGAATTTTGAACTCTGAAGACCGAGGTTCAAGCCCATCCAAACATAAAATGATGTGGTTGCTTCAGATAATGTGCTTTTTATGTCACATTTGCTTTTAGGACACTATCGGTTAGATTTAGTTTAAAGTTTTAGGTTAGGGAGGTACGTTTTACTCATTAAAACCTCCATCTGGCTTTAAACTTAAAAACGCTGTCTGATTTCAACACCATTTTGCTCGCTTTTGCTGCCCCTTGCTGGAAATTTCACTGGGAAACTGCAGCGAAAAGTATAGTGAAGTTTTGTAAAAATGTTGCGATGGTCATGTAATTATCATAAGATCAGGCTTCAGAAAGAATTTATGTATATATATATATATATATATATATATATATATATATATATATATATATATATATATATATATATATATATATAAGCAAAATAGAATAATTTTCACAAGTGAACTCAGACTTTTAAACCCCACTATATATGAAATGAAATGGTCTAATTCCTTAAAGAGGTTTTAATAAAATGTAACTCATAGGAAAAATTACTGGCTGTTTAGGCAGTAAAAGCATGTGTCGGTTTATGTGGGAGAAATAACAAGGTCATGAATATCTCTGACTGGCTGACTGAATTTATTACACATCAAAGTGACCTACAGTGTGTTAATAGCACTGTTAATAGCGCAACTGCCAATTTACTCATAAAACTTTAATGTAAATTTAATCTAAGTTTAAAATCCATGATGGGCTTGATATGACTGAACTAATTAATTAGCTTGATTATAACTTTTTATTTTTTATATCTGAAAAATCTGATTATGGTCTAAATATGAAAAACACACTAATATTCCTGACGTTTATATGTCTTCAAGTAATTTTTGAGACTGGCTTTTGAAGATAAAAAAAGGATAAAGTATCTGAACTTTTCATGACAAAGCTGCAAGCTAATCCAAATATATCCAACTGCCATATCAATGTCACATTAGTGGTGCTAACTAATTAAAGCTGGGTTATAGTTAGCATCAGATATAGTGTACTTTGCCACTCAGTGTACTTTTGCCACTTATTACAACAGTTCTCAGAAGGACACAACATATGACTATAACAAAGCTTTTAGAAGTCCAAATGTAATTAATATGAATAGCAACCCACCCTTCCACTTATTTTCTTTTTCTTTTACTTTATTCTTTAATTTTGTGTATATAAATTAATTATATTTTACATTTTTGTATCTTATATATATTTATCTTATTTTATCATTTGTGTCTCAAGTTTATAAGTGTTTTTATTCTTAATAATTTTATTCTTAATTAGGCATCTACAGGCTTGCTCCAAATTGTACTTTTACAGTGGCAATAAAGGTATCTTGTGTAATCAGATACTAGTGAGAAAACAGTGGATGTCCTGAAAGATTGAAAACCCATGTGCTAGCATTACTTGTAATGTTTTCTCCCTGTATTAATCACTTATGCTTGTATTATTCTCAGTCATTTTCTATGGATAAAGTGTCATGTAAATACATTTAAATGTAGTTTTTTTTTTTCATACACAAACTTATACTGCCTCACTTATACTGGGAATTATATATCTAATGTGTAGGTCATGTTAATGTGTGGCAGGGTCAGACATTAACCATGGCATGGGGCAAAAATGCCACCAAAAGTCACGAAAATGCCCCAGATATTTAAAATCTGGAAGCAAAAAATGCAGATGTTTGGCCATTTTGAGATTGTGAGATGTGAAGCCACAATGGATTAAAACAATTTCTAATGCATTTTGAGCTAACATTGTGTTTCACTTGCTGTCATTAAACTGTATTATACAGTATATCATCATTACATCAGACCTCAGCCACTCTATAAATTGACCACTATAAAATTCTATCAGATTATGGGTCTGCCTCTGCATACACCACAGTAACCTGTAGCAGATATCTGTGTTAGAAAAAGATATGCACTTATAAAGGTTAAAAATGCCCCTGGAAACAGGGAGATATTTTGCCTCTTTGTATAAAAGCTTATTTCTGACACTGCTGTTTGTGTCACATAATTTGTTATTTTTAGGCATTCACTTTTTGCATTACTGCAGTCTGAATTCAGTAGCACTAACTAGCCAACCTGAGTCGGCTGTCCTTGAGGTTGACAACTAATGTCCTACATAAGCTAACGGCAGTACATTTTGAGAAAGACCTTAATTGACCGACCAACATAAAACAGCAAAAATCTGTAGCACTTACAATAAGGTTCCATTTGTTAACATTAGTTAACAAAATGAATTAACATGAACTAACAATGAACAATACTTTTATAGCATTTATTAATCTTGGTTGATGTTAATTTCACCATATACTAATAATTTTTGTTTTGTTTTCTTAAATAAAAAGTTGTATATGTTAGCATTAGTTAATGCACTATGAACTAACATAAATTAACAATGGACAATTGTATTTTTATTAACTAACATTAACAAGATTATTAAATGCTGTAAAACATATATTGTTCATTGTTTGTTCATGATACCTAATGCATTAACTGTTAACAAATAGAACCTTATTGTAAAGTGTTACCCAAAAATCTAATAAAACTCTATGTATGTCTATGTAAACAGACACATCATTACTTTGTTTAAAGGAGTACTCTGTGTTATTTACAGCCCAAACATGTATGACATTCTTTCCTCTGTGGAACACAAAAGGAGATGTTTGGTAGAATGTTAGTCTTAGTCACCATTCACTTATATTGCACCTTTTTTTTTCGTACAATGAATGTAAATGGCGACTGAGGCAAACATTCTGCCTAACATCTCCTTTTGTGTGTCGCGGAGGAAAGAATCACGGTCATACTGGTTACAGAGAGAATTATTCTTTCAGTCTAGTATCCTTTAAACTCTTTAAAAAATGTTTGAACAAGCATTTTAAAGTGCTTCACTGTGTTTGGAAGGTCAAACTTTATGCTTCTATTAAAGTAATAGTTCACCCAGAAATGAAAATTCTCTTATTTTTTTTCTCTCCGTCACCTATCAGATGGCTTCTATAAGGTGCACTCAGTAATTCTAATCCAATACACTTTTTGTCAAATTCTGCAAATATCTCCTCACAGTCTGCTAGCTGTCCATTCTGTGGGTGGGCTGTAAAAACTCTAGTATTGTACACAGCCATGGCTCTGTAAATGTGACAAAAACAAAGTGGATCAGACCGATCCACACAACACTACTCCAGCCAATCAGCAACAGGGGGTGGTTCTTGCGCGTGCACAGGATGGGGGGTGGGGGCAGAGCGAGAGGGAAATTCATTAGAAGAGTGAAGGCAAATCTGGCTGATGCGAACTTTCTAAACTCCAAGGAGGACAAATGGCTAAGAATCAGACCAAGAGAAAAAGATCAGACGAATCTAAACTTAAAAAAGAAGGATTATGATAAATCGAGGGCTAGGAGCTGGGTCAACATCGGCGAGGCTTTTCAGCAGGGGAGAGACCTCAGAGAGGTCTGGTCTGAAGACGGATGGAGAAGTTGCTCTTTTTCTTCTCGATAGGTGGGTGACATAAATTTTGCCATGTTTCACAGAACCCATATATGCTGTTGTTGTGATGTTAGATTTAGCAGCAGGAGAGCTGTGAGTGTCTGGAGCTGGTGTGCGTAAAACCATTTGCGTGCATGAATTTGGGGGGCGGAGCTTCCAAAGGAGCGCTGAAGGGAGGGGTGTGTTTGTTTTGGCAGGTGGGTTTGAATATCAGCAGTGCTTCTCAGGAATCGCTGAGTGCGCCTTTAAGACATACATTTAAACACCGGAGTCGTATGGATTACTTTTATGCTGCTTTTATTTGTTTTTTTGAGCTTCAAAGCTTTAGACCCCGTTGACTTACATAGACCTTATTCATGCTAGCACCAGCTTTGATTTTTAATGGGAATGACAACAAGGCTGCGAGGAATTGACTTACCATCTCTTCAATGGCACGAACGGTATAAAGCTGTATAAATCTCCTAAATCACATCTGATTTTCTACAACTCATGTTGTCTGGAGTTCTTTGAATGTTCTTGGACAGGTATTTTATCAATGTTTTGTCCTCGGACAATCCAAAAACACTTTAAACTGCAGTACAGCCCATTGAAGAGATGGTAGTAAGTCTCCTCACAGCCTCGTTGTCATTCCCATTAAAAATCAAACATAGCACTAGCGTGAATAAAGTCCATTGTATGTACCTACAGAGCTGAGATATTCTTCTAAAAATCTTTGTTTGTGTTCTGGGATCTGGGTTGGCATGAGAGTGAGACAATGATGAGAGAATTTTCATTTTTTGAATAACTATTCTTTAATTCTCAAACTTAAGGTAAAGCAATATACCTGGACAGAAACTAGGTATTATGTATCTTTAATGTGAAAGTGCATGCACTTCAGTATGCAAAAGATTACTCAGTCGGAGGCATGGAATACTTTCAAAAGACAGCATGTGGGCGCAATTATGTCTATACGTAGAAACACGGAGGGAGGGGGTATTTTTGAGGGAGGAAAATACACAGCAGTTTAAACCAAAAGATTAACCAACAAACAACCATAGACAAGTTCTAATCACAATCATTTTATTTATTTTATTTTTCAGTTCAGTAGCATTATATTTCAAACCATCTTGTTTACTAGAGTACACACAGGTACTAAAAGCTATTATATAGGGGAAAACTGAAATAAATGTAATGCTCTACAAATATATAATTGCCTAATAAAGGGTCAATTTACTAATACTGTCATTATTGTTGGGTTAAAGTTTATCTAAAAGTCAATTTTCCATATCAACTTGCTTACCTTGCTCGTTGTGTTTACATGTAGCCTGCTGTCATGAATAAAGCCCATGTTTTATAATCTGAGAATGGATGTGCTTTTTATTGACTAACATCAGTGCATATCTATCTATCGCATTACCTGCTACAATTAAACATTGACATTTGTGTTCAATTAAGTTATAGATTTCATTGACATAATAATGACTGAGATCTAGTTTGAGTCAAAATTTCAAAGCTTTAGGGTAAACATTTTGAGTACAAACAAGCAAAAAGTGTTATAGTTGCTTTCCATCCCCTAATAATAATGTAAGCCTGTACTTTCATCACACAATTAATTAATGAGTACAAATCTTAACTAGTACTGTACCTGTTAGTTTACCACCCCAAATAGGGAAGTAGAGCAAACTTAATCCATTACTGATATATGAAAATACTTACAATATGTAGATTTCCTCAAAACAGATCAGAGGCCCAATCTCAAAACCTATTTAGCTGCCTAACAAGACATGCATGTTTGGTCATCAAAGGCGTGTGCATCATTTTTTTGGGCATCAGCTGTGCTGTGCATATGATACTCAAAAATGCTGTCTGCCAAATTTTGAGACACAGACAAAATTACTGTAGCAATTATACAACAATCAGGAAAGCAGACAAAATCGGGTCAATATATTAGTACAGCAGTCCGAAATTCGCGGTCTTTAGTAGGATAACATAGTCAGTGTGGTGGAACAGCACATCTATGGTGTTATTTAACAGTCCAGGGATCTGCAATGCTGAGCGCGAGAGGTCGCGCGCTGCATGCACTGAAAAGCGCTCCGAGACACACTGTCATATCAGTTCCCATCGCAAAAAAAATATTATTATTTTAAACATTAAAAATAAATAAATTCTCTCCCCAACTTTGAAACACAACTGTTCTCTCAAAATGAATAAAAATAAATAAATAAGTAATTTCTCAGTCATTCGTCAGCAGCAACCTGCAAACTTCCGACAGATAAATAAAAAAAGAAAATAGTCCAAAGAAAAACAAAATCAAAACAGGGTTCAGCGCCTGCTGTTAAACGGGCTAAATTGAGCAAAATAAACAGCTTCCACTGTCAAAGGAGCCCCGGACGCGATGAATAACCAATCCAAGAAGGTAAACATTAAAACCGGCTTCAGATGAGTGTCACTTCAAAAGAAGAACAAAATACGAGCACATCCCAAATAATAAAAAAAGAGGACGTAGAAAAGAGATAAGATGAAGAAAAGAGAAATAATACGAAAGTACTCACCGGTGAAAATGTCAGAGAGAGCAAAAATGTTGAAAGAGCAACAAGAGAGTGTGAGTAGGTAAGCTGTCAGCGGCGCATTGACTTGAATAAGCACAGCGGTTCAACTGTATAAACAGAACTGGTGTGGAGCAAACCATTGTGGCTGCGCGGGGGGAGGCACATAATATCTGTTTTAAGACGCATCGGGGCCAGGGGCCGGCTGCACTAGCTACATGTAGGGGAGACCGGGTATGGTTGTAACACTTTTTGCTTCAGCACCTATAACTCACTGAATGTTTGAGCTAGAGTTCTCAAAATTTTATACAAAGTACTTACATTTGTTTACTAGAAATGTCACCAATTCAAACCTTTGCAAGAACATCACAGACCTCATGAGTTGATGTCAAATACATGGTGTTCCTTTGTTACAACCTACCCCACTACCGGAGTAGGTTGTAACACATGCTGGGGTAAGTTGTAACAATTAGACAAAAGAAGCAAAAACAGAGGCCACACCGTGCAATATGTTTCAAAAACAGGTTTAATGAAATAAAATAACATTTCAGAACAATCTCTCTCTCTCTCCGTGACAGACCATAACTCAAATCCACTTTTTGTTTGACTCAGGAATGTGTGTGTGTACGTATGTGTATGTGTGTGTGTGTGTGTGTGTGTGTGTGTGTGTAAATTAGTCTACTAGAACAAACCATCTTAATGGTGTGTATGCTTAATGAACCCTCTACTACAATGTACCTGTGTGAAGAACATGTAGGTCTAATAAAAAAAACAATGTCAATGTATGTGTGTGTGTCTATGTGTGTATATTCTTAATCAGAGTCACAATGGTGACAAATGAATGTTGGTAACCCTGGAGTGCAGGCTTGGTGGGCCCAGAGACTGCACAGGGCACATTTTACCCACACTTCGTTTGGCTTTGAGTTGCCAAATGGCTCCATACAGACAACACAAACGTTTTCATCATCTGAAGTCTCTGAATCCTCAGCTTTGGCTTTCAACATTTTCTTGGCGGGCTTTCTCTCCTTTTTCTTTTGCTTGCCTTTATTCTTTCCTAAGATACTTTTTCTGACAATTGTGGTTCCTCTTCTCTGTTCTTCTTCCATCAATGCTTGCTTTACTGGTGTATCAGTTAGTATTTCAGACATTGTAAAGGTGTTACAACCCACCCCACCCCTGTCAGCCATTGTTTAGCTAGCTATATTAGCAAAGTGGTTTAAAATTAGCAGGGGAAAATGTATCACAATTTGCCAGAGAAACTACAATTGAATCTAATATAAGTCATACTGTATGAGTTTATCTGTAATAGTATTTGTTGTAAACAAAATATAGTCTTGGTCAAAAAATGTACTTATTTTGAAATGTTGGTCTATGTACTCATGTGTCAGATGGATGCTTCTATCTTTGTTTGTGTTGTGTCTCACTAGTTTTCAGCGCCTCTATTCATGAGCGCTGTGTTTTTAGGACGCTGTTTCAAGTAAAACGAAGTTTGAAATGTCAAAAATGTTGTCTCGAGATCCCAGTGTCCTAAAAACATGGCACTCATCTGTGGAAGGCTGAGCTGCCTGCTCCCTTGTGGAGTAACCCCACCCCTTTCTGGATTTACCCCACCCACATTTGGAGGTCTCCAGGCACCAGCTATACCTACTTGGGTATGATGAGGCATGTTGCTTGTACAGCTGGAGTGCTGACTGCCCCCTACTGCATCAGGGTGGTACATCAAGCTTGAATTGATCTGATAGTAGAAACATTCCTTATTTCTGAATTTACGTACAGTTCTGGGTCATAATTTATTGCGTAAAACACTAAATTAAAATTTTAGATTGACAGCCCTAGTATAAATGACTTAACTCTTCACAATCTGAATAAAAAATGAGCTCAAGATGTAAAATTACTTCTGGTTCATTCATCACACTGGAAATGGAAGGTCAGTCTGAAGGAATCACATTGTGGAATACAGTATTGCATGCAGTGAGTGATCTGTTGTATATTGCACATTTTGGCAAATATAGTATCCATTCCATGCACACACACACACACACACACACACACACACACAAATAGCATACAGCACAGGATACCAGAAGGCCAAGAGGTGGCAGGAAGTGGCAGGAGTCGCCTGTCCTCGCTCCCATCCCAGAGCCACCTGTCCAGTTCCCTGTGGCCATCGATGATCCTGTCCAGTTCCCTGAGGCTGTCGATAAGTCTGTCCAGTTCCCTGAGACTGTCGACGAGCCTGTCCAGTTCCCTGTGGCTGTCAAAGAGTCCATCCAGTTCCCTGAGCCTGTCCAGTTCCCTGTGGCTGTCGACAAGTCTGTCCAGTTCCCTGAGGCCGTTGACGAGCCTGTTCTGTTCTCTGTGGCCATCACCGAGCCTGTTGCCAAAAGGTTGATGATAAACACTAGAATATTAAAATACAACATCTCATTGGTGTACAAATGATACTGGGATTGAGTACCTGGTAACCGTATGCAACACCAAAGCATCACCGTCTTGATGCACTATGTTCCAATTGGGCAAGATGACCAGAGTTTTAGTTGAATTGCCTCAGAAGACATGGATTAAATTACTCGAGTCGTATAGATTATTTTTATGCTGCCTTCATGTACTAATGTGACCCCACTGACTTATATTGTATGGACAAAAACACATCAAACATTCTTAAAAAAAAATCTTTGTTTGTGTTCTCCTGAAGAAAAAAAAAGTCTTACAAGTTTGATATGGCATGAGGGTGAGTGAATGAGTACATTTTAATTTTTTGGTGAATTATCCGTTTAATGTTTAGCATGTTTTCCCCCAATTTCAACCAAAATTTTACTTAAAACTATAACACCTAAGAAGTAACATTATTTGGACTTTCTACAGCATTAAAGACAAGTAAATAATCTCATTCCATTTTCTCAATTCAGTGCTGACTGCATTTGTCAAGCTCAAGTTATTGTAAGAAAATAAATTCTTACCACAATAAATGTTGTCTTTATTTTTGATGTTTATTGTTTGAAATGAACAAAATCACACAAATCAGGGTTTTAAACTCTGCTTAGGGTTACAGGGTTACAAAAATTGCAAACCTCATATAAAATAAACAGAAAAAATTGGCTTATGTAAAATTTAGTGTAGCCTTGTTTGATGAGCAACCTTTTCTGAAGGTTTAGCACCTCCTTTCACAGACAATTTTAGCTAAAACTGGCAGAGTTTCTGGCCATATTTGAGAAAACAACTGAATGAGGACTTAGGAATTGCCAACCCCCCCCCCCCCCCCCCCCGCCCATAAAAAAAAGAACTGAAGGAGAGAGAGATAGGGTGAGAAAATCCAAGCATCAATAACGCACATTAGTCCTTGCACATCTGTTCCAGCTGAATTGCCTCCAACTTCACAGCTTCTCACCATCCCTTGAGAGTTTAACTCACTATGGCGCTCTCAAGATTTTTTAGAAGAGATCCTATTAAACTAACTGGTGGAGACAAAAGAGCAGATATCTGTATGGATTTGTCGCACATTGATTTGCTTATTTAAAATTCAAAGCAAGGGAACAGAAGCTAAATGCCACACAAGTCCTGAGAGAAACATGACAACAATATCAAAAAGAGCCAAGTTTTTGTACTAGTCTGTAACAGAGGCGAGAGAAAACATTATAGGGTTTTATGGGGGGGGGTTAAGACTAACATGTTTTCAACTAACATGCTAACATGCTTTCTTCCAGTTAGTCATTATTCACAAAGTTAATTCTGATCCTATGGCAGTATTTCAAAAAGCAACAAATCAGTGTTGCCTTGGCTAACACAAAAAACTGAGCTAGTGGTAGCCCAAGATAGCCTGTAACTCAGCCAGAAGGCCAGAATAATAAATATACAGTGTTTGGGTGAGGATGTTTGTCATTTTTGCAGTGAAATAAATTGTTCACTATGGATGTATTACTCATTCTACTGAATATTATGGGCTCAAAGAGGTCCAGACTGTCAACATATTCACACTGATACTTACTCTTTCATTGCTTTTTTTGTTAAAACAAAAAGAGTTCAAGACAAGACAGAAATATCTACTGGTAATTTAGCCATTTCCTTTAGCCAGTCAGTCCATGTAGAGCTATAGCCACCCATTAATATATAAAGCACCTCATTAAGTGTAAGCATATTGACGAATTGGGAGTCTCGATAATTCTTTTGCTTCAGGATAATTGCCACCATCCTTTGACATTGCACAGTTCACCAAACACCTAAAGTGTCTCTATGCTGATTTTAAAAGAATAGTTCACCCAACAATGAAAATTCTGTCATTATTTACTAACCCCCATGTTGTTACAAACCTGTATGCTATTATTTTCTCAGTGTAGAAGTAGTCATTTTTCATGCTTTTTGACACAGGTCTTACTCAAACACCACAGTTCATAGAATACATGTCTGTCAAGCTCCAAAAAGAACACCATAAAAGTGTCATAAAAGTATTCAAAATCCTCAAATAAAAGTAATTATGAAGTAATAATTCACTGATAATCTTGCCCCTGCCAAAGTTCACATCCAGCCCATGTTCACAAAAAGTACAAATGTAAAAAATGGTTTGTACACACCATTGATGGCAAAACAGTGTTGTTTCTTAACATTGTTGAATTCTGGTTGCAAATGTGGAACAGAGGCAAGCATCTGCAAATTCAATTTTGTACTTTTAAGTTCTGTAGTATTGAAAAGAGTTTCCTAACCCTAGATTCTTCACAATTCTCCTTTAGTGTTCCTTAGAAAACAAAAACAGCATACAGGTTTGGAATGATTAGGATTAGGTTTAGAGATTTGGTTTAGGGGGAGTAAATAATGACAGAATTTTCATTTTTTGGTGAACTATGCCTTTAAATCAGGACAGTACTGGGCATGTCCAGAAGCAATGGCCAGATGATGCTGTATCTCAATAACATCCAAAGATCACATGTTAACAAATCAAAAAACAAAAGTGAGATAGTGTGTTGGAGGTGAATACTACTGAGAAACCGGCAGATGTCCAGGCTTGCTCTACGATTTTTGTTTTTTTTTTTGTTTTTTTTTTGTACTCTGAAAACATGTAAGCAATCGCAGGGGAAATGGAGGAAATGGAATAAAAAGAGAACATGGACATTTAACAATATGGGGTAAAAAATCAATTGGATTCCAAATCTTTCATCTGTTTGTATATCTGATGTATAGAAGGAAAGAGTTCTGTATTAATGTATGGATACATGTGTAGCATCATACATGATCCAGCATCTGTTCTGTTTATTCTGAATGTATTGTAAACATTGCAATGCATCAGGCTCTTGCATGGCATTTGCATACCACTAGCACTATAACTGAGATTATTGTCGGTTTCAATGCAGCTCAGGTATATCTCTGTGACCCTCTCCTATGGGGTCAGGAATTCCGTGGCTATCTTTCCGATCATATTCCCTAGAATTTCTGTGCTTCCCCTCATTTAATTTTGTTCATGGATTTATTAGATTCTATAAATAAACACTGATGGGATTTAATGCGTGTCGACTGTACAGATGGGACAAGTGTACAACTTTTATTTTTTTATTGATTTGCTGATATATTTTGAAATATGTAAAATGTATTATTGGTTAAAATCTAATATAGTAGCAAGAACCTTAAAAATAGAATAAATATATATGTGATTAACTTTGAATTTTTTGCAGAGGCTATTTGCACTAAGTGCATATAGTGTTTGCTGCTATTTTCACCCCTAATTAAATACTAATATACAGTATAGGGTCATCACTGGAGTGTTTTTATTGTGTTTATTTAGAGTCCCACAGACACCCAACACCAACCCTTAAACCTAACCCTAACCTTCCCTTTCAAAAATTAACCACAGTTTTCCTATGGTAAATGTAGTATTGCCATTGTATTTTGTTTTAAAACCATAGTAACCACAAAATGAAACATGGTTACTATACCTATATGGTTAGACAATATTATTATAGTAAAACAATGGTTAATTTGACCTGGATCAAATCTTTCTCTCAACTCCACAACCTTCACAGTGACCAAATCACTGCGAGGAAATCAAAAATTATCCTCATTTTTATTTATCATTATAACTAGTATTACAGGAAATATTAAGAGTGAAGACAGGAAACAGGATGGGAAACAGTGGGACACAAGTTGGAGTGGAACCCGGATTGTCTGCATGAGAAAAGCACATCTACACCATCAATACGTCCCATGCCACTGCAGCGACACTAGAGGGCTGTTCCAAAAGGTAGGTATCCTAATTATGCTGCCTCTTAAGATATCTCGTTTTGGCCAAATTCTAAGGTATCATCGTTTGTATCCTTCCCTGGGTTGGTGATCCCAGAATGCACCGTGATGAGCTTGTGAAAAAATAAATCCAAGATGGTGGACGGAGCGAGATAAATTTTGATTATAAATATTCACCTTATGCGCCAGAGAAACCAGCACGCAGCCATTTTGTCTCGGAACTTCCATTCTAGCGGTTCTATATAGATATCTGTGGTGTTGATGTCAAAGTGTAATTAGCTAGCGAAGTGGGTTTACAGGATATAGAGTTGTCAAAAGCTATCATGAGCATTTTAAAGTGTTCAGGGGGTGTCATAACAACTGTAAGTAGAGCGCTGAGATTTTAAAACAAGAGTACTTCATTCACAAATACACTAGATCCTGCCTTCACGCTGTGGATGTACTGACGTGCCTCTGTGCTCATTAAATTCCAAGAGACAACACAAAGTCATTAAAAATATCTTGTACGACACCCTCTGACCATCTTCTCATGTCATTCACCCATCGCGTTATAGTTAAGGTAAGCAGATTTTTTGAGGGTTAAACCGAGACGGGGGGAGGGGTGCAACTATATTTATACACACACACACGCACACACACACACACACACACACTCACACACACACACACACACACACACACACACACACACACACACACACACACACACACACACACACACACACACATGTTGGTTTTTCATGTTTTATGAGGACTCTCCATAGACATAATGGTTTTTATACTGTACAAACTTTATATTCTATCCCCTAACCCTACCCCTACCCCTAAATCTAACCCTCACAGAAAACTTTCTGCATTTTTAAATAATAATAAAAAATAAAAAAAAACATAATTTGATTTATAAGCTGTTTTCCTCATGGGGACCGACTGATTGTCCCACAAAATCAAAAATTTTAGGTTTTACTATCCTTGTGGGGACATTTGGACCCCACAATGTAGGGAATACCTGGACACACACACACACACATGAAAGTATTATTTTATATTCCATTTACAACAATTTTAATCACATTTAAGCCTCTAAAAATGTATGGTGATAAATGAATTTTAAAAAGTACAATTGTGATTTTCTTTAATGTTGAACTTGCATGTGTAATAATATGAGCTGTAACTGTTGGAAAATTCATATCAACTACACATTTTAAATCAAATTATTAACAAGTTAAAACATAAAAAATTAAGCAGAATTACACGTATAACAATTAAACGCTTGTATTATGAAAAAGCGCAGTGTGTCTGTCCGAATGTGATCTGCCAGGTCCATTTTACCCCCGCGGGTGAAAAAACGAACATTTAGAGTGACAGAAAAAACACCTCACTAGCATTTTCACGTAGTAAAAGGGTGCTGTATACTCTCACCATCAACTCTTGGTGAAAAATACTTTCTGCGCTCCCACATGATATCTATTTTGGTCGACTCTTCTTAGTAGCTTCAAAACAAACAGGAAGTTAGATGACAAAATTCGGAAGAGCAGAGCGTGGAAAAGGGGCGGGGCTGAATAAGATGAATACTTATAATCCTTTCATTACGGAAAAGTATCGATAAATAACAGTTTAATATGACACAAAACCGACTATTTTACCCAAAATGTGTGTGTATTTATGCTCCTTAGAGGGTCGTGTCTTTTCTCTTACATCACCTGTATTGAAATCAGTCAGAGATTATTTATCAGAGATGGGCCCCTTCAATTAAAATGAATGAGAGAAATTGGAACGCTCAACCAAGGTGCCCTGAGCGCCCAACGGTCAACAGATGTAGAAAGGAAGTCCCGCCTTACAGTTAAAAAAGCAAATCAACTTTTAGATACAGACATCACTTGTCAATCAGCTCTAGAGCAGGCATGCACATTAGCTGTATGAGCTGGTAAAATTGCGTTTTTTAGCGTAATATGAGGCAAAGAATCACAATTTATGATACCAGTATTGTCAGATTTTATTGCTGATTTGAAAAATGTTCTTTGATCATAATCTTGACCAAATGTTTTTGAGATTTTGGTCTTTCTCCATTCAAGTAGATAGGAGCTGCACTGGCATGACTGGAAATAGCCTCCCGAGAGTGTTCCAAAGATGGCTGACAGTGGAATGAGTTGCTAGAAAGACTATGAATCAGTTGCGAGTCGAGTCTCACGTGCGCTCGCGTGAGGAGCGCTGTTTGAATGATACGCAGAGCTGCTGCCCATGTAGAGTGTTCCAAATCACTGTCTTATGAGGCATCATTTCAGTAAGGATGCTGCCATAGAAGACAGCTGCCTATGTAGGCAGGAGACAGCAAGGTAGCTCACTAAGTTTTGGGACAGACCCTAGGTGCGCATGTTGTCTTCTATTTCTGTGTTTCCAAGACTACTGGAGTGCAATTAGCCGCACTGTTTGGCAGGTAATTTCGATAATTTTTGTATTAATTATAACTACTAATTATTATTATTATTGAAGAATCTTTTAGAAAAATCATGATAAGAAACTATGGATGAAAATAAATCATTTAAATCATTGTAAATTAGGCAGCAGTAGCTTGTCAGTAACTCTGCAAAATGTCAGGGTACCAGAACATTCGGTATCAAAATTTAGAGTTCCCTTGCGATCAGGTTAAATGATGTGACGTAATCACATACTGTACTTTTTCTCCTCAGTAAATTACTGTACATTTTGCTGCAAGCTTTTTACCTCCAGAAGTGATGACCTTTTATGGACCTAAAACACTTGTTCCCACACTGACACAATACAGCGCCCAAACAGTGTGATAAAATACAATGCAATTTTTCATAGAACATTGGCTGGGTTGAACTTTAGGTTAATGAGCTACTCAATAATGTATTGATATATTCCTTTGGGTCAGCGGTGCACAAGGATCTATCTCAATGACGCATGGCTTTAGAGGATATAACCTTAATTTATAATGCACCTTGGCTCCATTTCCATGATTTACTGCGTGTATGTGTGCAAGTGTGTTCTTTCTTACTCAAGCAAACATTTCACATACCTGAACATCTGACAGGAGTTTGAGGTCTGAGGGTACAATGCTGACATTTAACAGTGTTATGGCATCAAACAGTTTACTGCATATCTGAGCTATCTATTCACAGCATATCTTAAACATTTGAAAGAATTGTTCAGAAAATGAAAATCTGTGGGATAGATTCATGCTTTTGATGTTTGTCTGCTCAGATATGAAATGTCTATATGTCACTCTGTGATTTTCAGAGAAACATGGCATCTGATGGACATCAGCACACAAGATTAATTGGTTTATGTTAGACGTGAAGCAGATGGACTTTTGCGAACTCGGATAAAAGCATGCCGTTTCACTGCAATGACCTTGACCAAGGCATTGTGGTGATTGCAGTCATACATGGATTTATAATTACTATCCATTTATTTTTTTCCATTTAATTTGGCAGAATACAGCTTGATAATGCCCATGAAGGTATTTGTGTGTCCAGGCCGAGATTTTGTAGACCTATATGTGGTACAATTCACTAGGGGACATTGTTTTCCATTTGATATTCTGTGGCTCCTCTGGATGGCTTCATCAGTTGTCTGATAGTGTGGAGTCCCTGGCATTTATAAAGATCAAGGGTCCTCATTTGAAGACAGTAGTTTATAGATCTTGGACAGAGGACTGGTGGTTCAAACAAGGTCATGTCGAGCCAATTTGTCAGCTACTTACTACAGCACTGTAACATCTTAAAGCTGGCATTTTCATCCCAATTCACACCTTCAGGGAGGCAATTCCCAATGTGCTCACAAGTCTCTTGAAGCCCAAGTGTGTGAATATGTTTAAATGCCAGGGATTCCCCATCATCAAACACAGGAGGAAGCCGAAGTGGCATAATGTCTGAAACAAATCGAAAACCTGGTACAGTTGCTTTTGAGTAAATTCTTGGAAAATAACTCCTATTCTGACCTCTGCAGTATATACACACAAAAAAGGTCAACAGAAAAGAGTAGAGCCTTGGTAGAATAGAATAGACTAAAGATTCACATGAAACTCATACATCTCTCATGTCAATGTATGTCAAACATTTATACTGTATGCAAATGTGTTCATATATATATATATATATATATATATATATATATATATATATATATATATATATATATATATATATATATATATATATATTTATATGTTATATACATTTTTACCAAAATTTATATTGGCTAATTTTTATGAATGTATATATTACTTAACCTAATATGTGGTCACATCTCGGTTGGGGGGTGGGATGGGACGGGCTAAAAGCGAGTGAAATGGTGTTGTAATTAGACAAGGGTTTTAAGGTGAATATTAGATGGAGGTTTTAATGAGTCAAACATAACTCCCTAACATAAAACTTTAACCTAAACCTAACCAAGAGTGATCTAAAATCAAATGAGAGGTGAACAAAACAGACATCCTTACCCTTAACCAACACTTAACCCTAAGCGATAGTGTCCAAAACCAAAATGGGAAACGAAAAAGCAAATTTTCAGAAGCAACCACTTCATATCGTGTCGTTTTGTCATATTGCGTGCGTGACTGGTCTCGAACTGCTTATATCAGTGTCCAAGATCCTATCAGGTGAGCTTCCGTGGAAGCTAATCCCACTGGAATAAGTGTGTAAATGTAGGTGAGTATGTAATACAAGCATTATCATTTTTAAAATGATGCATGATAGTGAAAATGTAATGATATAATAACATCTGTTTATGAGTAATATTGTGAAAAATAAGTGTTTATAAAGTCATAATAAGCCATTATAGACATGATTTGTGTTAAAGTGAATAAAATGCACCATTGTTGTAGTTTTAATTTCACCAGGAAAGTGCAGCAAAAGTAGAATTCGGCACGTAAAAGTCAGTTTGCAAAAATTTTGTAAAAGTAACATTCATTCTGTGGGACTAGGTTGGTGATTTTTTTTTTTTTTATTATTATTATTTTTTTTTTAATAAACAAAGGATGAGACAAAAATTCTGTTGATTTATTGTAGCTTGACTTGTATTGAGCCCAGATCATTCCTTTAAGGTGATGTGTGTAATCTGTGTGCCATCAGCTCACCAAATTGAATTCCAATAATAATGAGTGTTTTCAAACAGTATTCCCAAACGCTCCTCCATATGCCATTGGTCGATAAAACAGACCCACCCCAGAGCAGAGCAATGTTGTGATAGTGCCACAGAGCCGCAGTGTTCACACTTTTTTACATGGGAAATTAGCCTATGAATGGATTTCTTATAGTTGTTTCTGCATTTTAAAGATGGGAACTTATAAATTACAGGCATTTTAACGGAGAAAAATTACACACTTCACAAAAGCAAATGTTCATTTTTTTACAGTATACAAGTCCAGCTATCCAAATCCTAAGAGCTTAAAATTGTGTATATAAAAAAGTAAAAATAGTGAAAATTGTAATTGACAAAGCAATCTTTGCATTTTAGCTGCCATCATAATAGACTTAAAGGACTAATTGGCTTTCTCAAAGACCTGTATGTCCATTTCTGTTCATTTTCATGATCACTGTCATCATCATTCTCATCATATACCTCCATTATGTCAGCACTAATGTAAACAAACTTTCTAAAAAGGATAAAGTAAACTAAAGTACTGTAGAGTAATATGCATCTTGTACAGAATGTCCTTAGTGATTGCAGAAGAAACTATGTAGTGACAATTATTTACAAAAATAAATTAGGCACACATGTCACTATCTCTTTTAATCAAATGAACAAATCATGAACACTCTATTTTGTGCCATTTAATATATAATGTCATGCTGTACAGTCAAAGTAATCTGAGACATGACAAAAGACAAGAATAGGCAATAAAAATAGTACATTCAACTTTCCAAATACAGTATGATGATACAATATTCCAGCACAAGGAAAATTAAATGTGTGTTTGGGAAAGAAAAATGAGCAGAACAATATTTCCATAGCACCAGAGACATGAGGCAATTCAAAAGACTTTTTCTACCCTTAAGTTAGAGTAGATGTCTAATGCTACTAAATCTACCTTCCATCCATCCATCTATTCATGTGTTCTTTAAATTAGTGGTGAAAGCTCCAAACGTTTCCTTCAGACAATGACATGGCCAAACAAAAGCCTAAGTGCTGAGATGGACTGCTGGTGCATCTGAGAGAAAATTGCATCTATCTTACAAAGGTGGTGAAATAAATTATGGGAAATGTAATATATTTTCTCTGTGTTACAAAAGTAAACAAAACACATCTGCATGAAGATGAGACTAAATTTATACAACACAAAACATTATGGAGTCAGCAGGCATCACGACACTTATAATAGCAGAGCCTTTTGGAATAGATTTGAGCGCATATATCTTACCATGTTATTACTGTGTAGTTAATCTGTAATTACATTCTTCAAGAGCTGTAATTGAATTTGTATTGTATTAGTTGCTTTAGTGTGGTATCTATGCACTTGTGGTGTATTGTTTTGTGGTTTACTTATGATCTTAGGCTATTTTTAAGCAAGTAAATCTCATTAAAAGCTGCAGAAAGAGCATAATTTTCATAAAAGCTGTCCATATGTTGCTATTGTTTTATGAAAATGTACATGTGAATCACACTTTGCTTAGAAAGTAAGTACAAATACTAATGAGATCAAGTTGGCTAATTAGGTAATTTTCATACAGTTTCCGTAATTGATATTCATGCTGAATTAAATTATATCCTAATCGAACAATTAGTCCATTAGATTAGTTATTGTTGGTAAACATGTCTTCTGTCATCAGGAAAATGAAGTAGCTTCCATCTGTTTGCAACCTATTTATTATACACATGCACACACAAGTCAATATACAACACAACAAGGTATACAGAGGGGCTTTCACTATCCCCAAGTCTTAGTGTGCAGCAATCGGAGGCAAAATTTTCAATCATTGCATCTTTTCATCTACGCGCTCTCAACTAAGAACTGTCCTCGGGAGAGCCCTTGACCAGGACACTGCTGGTTCTGTAAGTTAATGTGAAGAGAAGAAAGGCTGGAGGTGAAACCATGCTAAATTCGCATGACACATTTCTAGATGCAGCATGATCGATCTCAGTGGTTTTCAGACAGGCCTGAAATCTGCTTGAGATATTTTGGAGTAAATTTTTAGGGATGTATTGATTCAAGATTTAATTGGATTTTTTGTTAGTCTATTTTCCTCTCAGTTTATCTTGTAACTGGAAGACAGACTTTATTGTTAGTGCTTCTAAGGCAAGTATCACTACTATTGTTAATAAATGGTAAGGGATTTGAACAAACCCCAACCCTAAGTATTAAAAGGATAGTTCATCCAAAAATTTTAATTCTATTATCATTTACTCACCCCCATGCCATCCCAGATGTGTATGACTTTCTTTGTTCAGCAGAACACAAAAGAAGATTTTTAGAAAAATATCTCAGCTCTATAGGTCCATACAAAGTGAATGGTGATCAGACCTTTGTAGCTCCAAAAATCACATAAAGGAAACATAAAAGTAATCCAAATAACTCCAGTGTTTAAATCCATATCTTCAGAAGCAATATAATAGTTGTGGGTGAAAAACAGAACAATATTTAAGTCCTTTTTTTACTCAAATCTCAACTTTAATTTTCACTCTCAGATGTGAAAGTGAAACTAAATATTCACCATATGTGACTTTCAGATGTAAAAGTGTAAGTGGAGATTTAGAGTAAAAAAGGACTTACATTTGTATTTGTTTCTCACCCACACCTAATATATCGCTTCTGAAGATATGAATTTAACCACTGGAGTCATATGAATTACTTTAATGTTTGATTTTTGTGATTTTTGGAGCTATCACAATTTGGTCTGACCACCATTCACTTGCATTGCATGGACCTACAGAGCTGAGTAATTCTTCTAAAAATCTTTGTTTGTGTTCTGCTGAAAAAAGAAAGTCATACACATCTGGGATGGTATGAGTGTGAGTAAATGATGAGAGCATTTTCATTTTTGGGTGAACTATCTCTTTAAACAACTCATCCTGCTTTGGACAAGGATTATACCTTAGATCATGCAGCTTCCTGAGAAAAGGTAAGTTAGTAAATTAGTAAAAGCAATGAGACTTCAAATTTTGCCTGGAGAATAAATAAACAGCCAAAAAAGTCCTATAAATTTTATAAAAATGTAATGAAAAAAGCATCACCACCTAGCAAAATCTTAGAACCCCCATCAACTATAGCAACATGCTAAAACCACTCAAACCACCCTAACAAATGCATAGCAATGAGCTAAAAACCACACAGAACACCTTAGTACCCACATATTAACGCCCTGTCAAATACTTAAAGCACCTTAAAAACGTCTCAGTTACGTATGTAACATTGGTTCCCTGAGGGAACGAGATGCTGCGTATGATCGCTATGGGACACCATCCGAGTGTCACATGGTCTGAAGCCCTTATACAATCACGGCAATTTATTAGCTCATGGCACTTAAGTGACACTCCCTAGGGAGCCACATCACGGGCTCCATAAAGGCGCTTGCTTTTGCGCCATCGAGTCAGATTTTCTGCAAAAGGCATGAGCCTATGCAGCTGCCAGAGAGTATGGCCAGTTACGCAGCATCTCATTCCCCTCAGGGAACCAAGGTTATGTATGTAACCGAGATGTTCCCTTTCATGGACCTCGAGCTGCGTATGATTGCTATGGGAATGAAATAAATTCACGCCATGCGAACAGTAGCTGCCAACTATTTAAGCCCATATGGCAAGCAAATAGCAGCGTTCAAGTGAGCTAAAGCGTCTGAATAAAAATAATTATGAATTTACTCCTGTTCCAACAGAGAGAACCTTGGAAGCAGTAGTCAAACCCTCATCCAGATTATAAAATCGAACAAATGTATGCAGAGAGGACCACCCTGGCACCATACAAATGTCCTCCAAGGACGCACCTCTAGCCAAAGCCCATGAGGAAGCCATGTTCCTCGTAGAATGGGCTTGAATACCCACTCGAAATTGCATCAATAAACCAATGACACAGTCTCTGCTTGGACACCGAAACACCACTGTTGCAGCCACCAAAGCACATAAACAACTGTTCTGACTGACGTCATTGGCTAGTTGAACTGGGCAAAGCATATGTAACCTTCCATGTTCGTGATGTAGAAATAACCTTGGGATGGATTTTGAACACCCTGGAGCAAAATCCATACACAAGGGATTCACTGACAGGGCATGCAAATCACAGACTCTCTTAAACGATGCCTATGGCACTAGCAGTGCTGCTTTGAGAGTCAAAAAATGTATCAGTAACTGTTGTCAAGGGCTCGAACGGAGCACCCAAGAGCACCTCTAAAACAACATATAAATCCCATGAAGGAACACAAAAGAGACGAAAAGGTCTAAGCCTGCATACCCCGTGCATAAAGCGAGAGACAAGAGAGTGTCTACCAATAAAGACTCCATTGATAAGCCCATGTTCAGCTGCTATAGCGGCAACATAGACTTTAAGCATTGCCGGGGCAACCCCAGCACCGAAACGCTCCTGCAAAAATTCCAGCACTGTACTGACAGGGCAGTGAACTGAATTTTCACTTCACGCTGTACACCAAGAAGCAAAAATATGCAACTTAAACGTATTTAGGCTGGACTCCATAGGCTGGACGACCTTTGTGTCCAGCACCCCAACCCGTGGAGGAAGTGTCTGTCATTATCACCTTGCGGTGACACACTTGTCCCAACAGAATGCCCAACGTAGTGCGTGCATCAGTGGTTGAAGTCCCTTTGTGGAGTTCATCCAGCACTGAAAATGTCTCGCATGCAACATGCCCAGGGGAATGAAAGTGGACGCCGTGATCATGAGCCCCAAAAGCCTGTGAAATGTTCTCGCAGGGAGAACACGTCCCACCCTGAACATCGCTAGACACTGGCATAATGACAGAACGTGAGCTGGAGACAGGCGAGTTCAGCTCCACTCCTAGAAACAGAGTCTGTTGCCCTGGCAACAGGATGCTCTTGTCTAGGTTTACATGCAGCCCTAGATTGCTCAAATGGCTGAGAATGTTGATGTTGGGCAGCCACAGTCTCTGAGTGAGCTAACACCAACCAATTGTCAATATAATTCAAGGGTGTCAGAGCTGCATCCATGCATTTTGTGAAAGTGTGTGGTGCCAATGCAAGTCTGAATGGAAGGATGCAAAATTGGTACGCTTTGCCCCCAAAAGCGAATCTGAGAAAACACCTGTTTTGTTTCGGCGCAATCTGAATATGGAAATAAGTGTCCTTCAAATCTAGTCACAAACCAGTCCCCTGGCTGTACTTGTGACATTATTTGTTTCTGCATCAGCATTCTGAATTGACATTTCATTAGGGTGAAATTCAAACGTCTCAAAGCTAGAATGGGACGCAAGCCTCCATCTTTTTTCGGGACCAGAAAATAACAGCTGTAAAAGCCGCATTCTCTCTGAGAAGGGTGAATCTCCTCTATTGCCCCTTTTTCTAAGAGAGAGTGAATTTCCCGATTAAAAAAGGGGCTTACCAAAAGAGACGT
Source organism: Myxocyprinus asiaticus (assembly GCF_019703515.2). NCBI lineage: Eukaryota > Metazoa > Chordata > Actinopteri > Cypriniformes > Catostomidae > Myxocyprinus > Myxocyprinus asiaticus. The sequence continues at coordinate 44,961,121 of NC_059355.1, forward strand.
CTGTCAGAACAACCCCATTGAAAACTGGCAGAGCCCGCATGAATTGAATGACATAACCATGCTCAAAAATGCTCTGCTACTGCTACCAAGCTGCTAGTTGGGCAGACAGAGGAATCAATGCATGGCTCTCACCTGTAGCGTGACATGTGACCACTAGATGGCTTGCTTGGCTTACTTTTGATGACTGCCCCACAACCAGTGGCACAGCAGAGGGGGGCCTTTGTGCCTCTACTGCTGTGGCTGGTTGAATGGGATTTAATAATGTTTCTGCCTTTATTGTATTCAGGCATAAATGATGAGCGCCCTCAAATGCATTTACAGCAGGGACGCTGACAGAATAAACCTTTTCCCTAGTATTTTGAATGGGGAAGAGTGTGTGAACATTGGGGGGAATGTTTACTTGAGAAAATTGCTTCACCACAATGGCCCCAACAGTCTTTATGGGGGGACAACATGTGGTGCTTATGTTCACTGTGTGTTTTGTGTACACTTGTGCTTGATGAACATCAAATTCTGTTATTCATGTCTCGAGACCCTTGGTCATGGAGACAGAGGCTGAATTCAGGAAGCATATTTTTAATGTTCGCTCCCCAGAGCAAGCTGCGGGGGGAAACTGAACCATATTCTGGTTATCGGGCGTTCGAAGCGTGTACAACAGCAAACTCATCCCGATACTGACTGAAGGGCAAACAGGGGAGAAACGGATACATTTATACAGTCCAGTTTCGTTCACTGAATAGGGACTCACCCTTCATTACACAGCAAGCCCGTCAGGCTCATGTGTAGACCTATATTTATTGTACATTGAGTTATATTATGCGTGCCCCGAGACCCTTGGTCATGGAGGCAGAGGCAAAACTCAAGCTGAAAATATTCAATGCTTGTTCGCCACCGCAAGTTACGGGGGAAACTGAGCTAAACTGGTGTACTGAAAAATGGGTTAGACACTAAATTTGTCCAAGCATTTAATAGGGAAACAATGTGTAGTACTTGAGACAAAGTGCTTTTGCACACCGGATTGAAAATTTAGTTGAGAATGCTCAACATTAATTTTTTTTTTTAATGGGAGGGACAGACACAACTTTGAGCGTTTGAATGTGTAGAACGGTGAACTTGACTCGATAGTGAGCTCCACTTCATCATTAAATACTTTTGTGGGCTTCAGCTGGTCAGAAGACTGTGGTCCTCTGAACGGAGTCGATACGAACCCCAAGTGACCGTCTGTGAGACGCGATACATGTGGGGGGGGAGCGTTTGCTAACCTCGATTCGTAGAAGGAGGTACAAAGTCCATTGTCTATCACCCTCACAAAAAAAGCATCGCCTTCACCAACTCGTTCCCCAGCGAGAGACGATGGGGGGAAATCAAGGGAAAGTCCAAACAGAACTGTTGAACTCAAAGGCATTCCTTAACATGATGTGCTTGGTTGGACTGCAAAGCCATCGTGTGTAGATCCAACAGCTGTCTGAAAAGAGCGACATCTATGCTGTCATAAAAAAACTGAGCAGAGACAGCAACACGCGTCTCCTCTCTTGCCAGAACACCTGAGTGAACCACGAAACGAGCGAAAGAAAAAAATGAGTTAAAATACCTCACATCTCCTGACAGAATCCAGAGAGAATAATGGCACAGATGAAGCACTCAAGGGCATGTTGGTTGAGGCTGCTCCGCCGTTGCCTTATTCATGTGCATTCTCCCATAACGACACAGAAAAAACTATAGGAACAAAGGGGCCAATTTTGTTTCCTTACCATCCAACAACTAATTCTCTCATACAGCGTTTTTTAATGGCTACGGTTCACGACGAGCATGGTCTCTCACACACGTTGTTTATCAGAAAATGGCTGCCGTGCTAGACCTCAGAGCATGTCTGACGAGACTCACGCTTTCGCTCAGGGGGAGGGTGACAAACACGAGGAGGATTCCAGTGTCCGTTCGCACTCCAATCTTCTCAGACACAGAGCCGAAATCCCAAATGGCTCTAACACATGGAGCTCCAAATCTGGAGGCCTTAGAACTGGAACAAGTGGGGATAATGCCTCGTAGTGAAAAAAATTGCGAGCCTCGATGAAGCAGCATTATCCTCGTTGGTCCCTTGTAATATTTGGAAAAACAAAACAAATTGAAATTGCTCTGAAATGTATGCTGTGTCAACAATGTCCTTATGTGTTTGCCACTCAAAAGGGAGAAAAATAATACTCACTTTGACGTGAGTCGCTAGAAACAAACACGTGCTTAGACAATTTGTGCACTGAAGAACTGACTCGATGGCGTGAAAGCGAGTGCCTTTATGGAGCATGTGACATAGTTTCCTGGAGGGCGTCACTTAAGCACCATCAGTCAATAAATTGGTGTGATTGTATAAGGGCTTCAGACCACATGAAACTCGGACGGTGTCCCATAGCGATCATACACAGCTCGAGTTCCATGAAAGGGAACTGCATAGCAACATTCTATGAACCACTCAAAACACCTTAGTAACCACATTGCAATGCCCTGGAAACCACTCAAAACATCCTAACAACTGCATAGCAAAAGGCTAAAAACACTTAGAACACCCTAGTAACCACAAAGCAACGCCCTGGCAACCACTTTAAGCATCCTAGAAACTGCATAGCAACACGCCCCAAAACTACTCACCAAAACTGAGAATTCTGTCATCATTTACTCACCCTCATATTGTTCCAAACCCCTATAACTTTCTTTCTTACAGCATGTGCAACACAAAGGGAGATAGGAGAAGTAGACAGAGTGTTAAGCTCAGTCACCATTCACTTTCATTGCATCTTTTTTCTGTACAGTGAAAGTGAACGGTGAGTGACTGAGGCTAACATACTGCCTAACATCTCATTTTGTATTCTACAGAAGAAAGACTTTATAATCTTCAGGTTTGGAATAATATGAGGCTGAATAAATGATGACAGAAATTTCATGTTTGGTTGTACTATGTCTTTAAAATAATTTCAACTTTTTTTTAACTCTTATCTTGAGATAACATACATCACACTGCAAAATAAATAAATTAAACAAATTAATGAAAACAATTAAAATACAATAAGTACATCAACAAATAGAAACCTAAAGTACAAAGCACATATTACCATTAGAATGTATTCCTCTAAATAAATCTGTAATTATGTCACAGATGCAGATGTTTGGTCAAATACCACATATCTGTCAAACAGGCTTGCTATCTCAGATAATCTCTCAATGTTTAATTCCACACTGACTCGCTGACAGAACCGTGGTGGACAGAAACGAGTTATAAAAATGAAACATAGCACTCATCTGTTTGGTTAGAGATGATCTAATTGAATTTTCCATTTTCTCATATCTGACTCACAAGAAGATTGAATCTTATAATCCATTCCTGATGCTGTTTGCAAGAGGTAATACAAACAGTATAGAAAGGCTGTTTTTCTGCAATAAAGTATTGTGGGTACTACAGCCAATCAGCATTTATGTTTTATTAGTGGTGCTTGCTAAGGCACCATGCACCATCCACATTTTCTTCAGAAAAAAAGTAACAATCTAGTGCTTATTATTTTTGTAATAGGCCTATATACTGATTCCAATATTTAATGTTACTTATAAAACTGACTTAGAATTTCTAAAGCTGTGTAGTTATTGTTTTGTTATACAACCAAATGTATTTAGGTCTTGGCTAGTGAATTTGGAAGTGGGCAGGAAGGCCAGCAGATGTATTCCATCTCTAAGTCCACAATCATACCTCCAAACTCCAGAGCATGCACCCCACAGGTTTCTGTTGCTCACATGTGCTGCGTACTGAAGCAGACAGATAGCGGGCTGCACCAAGTGTGTTTTAATTAACATCTCTCTGCGCTCTCGCCAATGCCTGCTGACCCACCACTGTGCTGCCAAGACACATTTGAATCAACTGTAATGAGCAGATTGGCTTAGCATGTTAGCACAAGGGGAACAGGTTGAGATCAGACTCAACAACAATCGACACAGAGGAGTGTGTAACACATTTTGTTTCAAAGTCTGTAACTCAGTTTTGTTTTACGCAATGTGTCTTAAATGATGATATAATATTATCATATGCTACAAATTAAAGTAGGTTAGAAATCTCTAACTTATCCCTAAATTGTGTAAATTAATGTCAAGGACAGAGTGCTGCTGTTACAGTCTGCCCCATGACTGAATTGGGTTATAACACCAGTTGAAATATTACAGTATATGGGTCATTGACAATGCTCTTTTATTTCTTTTCTTTTTTTCTGTCCAGCTCTATTAAGTTATTTAGAAGTACATTAAAAATACAATTCACACAAAACATTGCTTGAATAAACCTCTATAATGATTTTGATAGTCATTTTGAGTATTTTGTTTTTAGGGTTAAAGGGATAGTTCACCAAAAAATGAAAATTCTCTCATCATTTACTCACCTTCATTATATCCCAGTAGTGTATGACTTTCTTTCTTCTGCAGAACACAAACAAAGATTTTTAGAAGAATATTTAAGGTCCATTTAATGCAAGTGAATGGTGACCAGAAAAAACTTTAAAGCTCAAAAAGCATATAAAAGCAGAATAAAATTAATCCTTAAGACTCCAGTGGTTAAATTAAATTCTTCAGAAGCTATATAATAGGTGTGGGTGAGAAACAGATCACAAGTCCTTTTTTACTATAAATCTCCACTTTCACCAGCCCTCTTAAACACTCTCTTCTTTCTTAAGAGTTCTTCTTCTTCTTTTGTTTTTTAGGGATTCTCATTCTTCATGCATATCACCAAATACTGGCCAGGGAGGAGAATTTATAGTAAAAAAAGGATTAAAAAATTGATCTGTTCCTCACCCACACCTATTATATCACTTCTGAAGACATGGATTTAACCTGCCTTAATGTGCTTTTGGAGCTTAAAAGTTTTGGTTACCATTCTCTTGCATTGAATGGACCAACAAAGCTGTGATATTCTTCAAAAAAAAAAAAAAAAAAATCATCATTTGTGTTCAGCAGAAAAAAGAAAGTCATACAAATTTGGGATGGCATGAGTTTAAGTAAATGATAAGAGAATTTTCATTTTTAGGGGGAACTATTCCTTTAAAGTAAAAAATGTCATCTGGTGTATCTGTCCGAAGACAGTTAAAATAAATAAATAAATAAATAAATGTTTCATTAAAGGCTGAAAATCTTGAATAAAGAAATGCTGGAATTTGGAATAATTATAATTATTATTATTATTTAAAGAAAATGATTAATATTTGAAAAACATTTGTCCACCAAATCAAAATCAGGTTGTCTAACCAACATGCAGGTAGCCATTTTGTTGCCATGCGACAAGAAAACCATAAAACAGAGAAGATCTCTTAAGGCCCTCATAACTGTGTGTTATTTATTATTATTTATTTATTTTAAATAACAATTATTTTGACATTTTTATTAAAAGACAAATTTGTTCAGGTCAAAATTCATATTTGTAATAAATATTTTTGATTATTTGAAAATTAACATTTAACTATTAATTTTAAATTAAGAATAAGTTGTGTACTGTACAATGTGTATTCAAGGAGCAAAGAAAGTATTTTAAAACATTTTACTTAATTGTTACACCACTTGACATTTTAAAGTATAACTGCTTTTCAAAGATTTCTCAATTTTATTATCTTAAACAACGTCAATTGTCAAAAACTGCTGATTCAGATGATACCTGTCATTTAAAATGCATAAACATGATCACAAATCAAATAATAAACTAGATGTGACATTTTTCCTTCTTATCTCAAAATATTTGTTCATTTTTGTAAATTGGTTATATTTTTACATAGACTTACAACTTGAACTGTCACCTCAGGATGTGTTCACGCCTGTAGCTAATTTATAATCGGTTAAACTGGTGGTGTTACAACTAAACCTGTGTCACTCCTCCGGACTCCCCTAAGGTCAGAGATTCAGAGAGGGTGGAAAAGAGGAGGGGAAATGAGCAGAGGAAAATCTAAAGCACACAAGAGGGAGAGAGTGTTAGATGAATATTGCTAGTTCATCTGTTTTCTCAAATCTCTTTAATTGGTGATGTGCAGTCATGCTGATTACTAGGAGGATCTAATCAATGATGGCCACAGCATTCCATTTCCTCTGTAATTAGCTCCTACACAGTGTTATTTTCAAATCGAGTGTCTAGCATCCTGGCCTCACTATGTCTAAGCCATCGATACATTAACAAATATCCAGTCTGAGTGGCGATGTTTAATTCACCTATTGGTCTAAAGGGTTTTATTAACATTTGGAACATTTACAGGCACAGTTCTTCACATACATTGTTTCTGGACTGATCTTTTTTTTTTTTTTTTAATCATAGGTGATTTTGACCACCTTCTACAAAATAATTGATTACTCAGTAAATATTGATCCATGGCATTTAATATTTTGTCATCGTCATTTATGTTGATCTTTTACCTGTAAAAATAATAATAATTATCCAAAATAAAAATTTGAGCCGGAGAACTCTGGTTGACATGGAATGACCCAGATAAACATAAGAAAGTTATACATAATTTATTAAAATGAGTTCTTAACTTTTTTAGGGCTTAAAAGATAGGAGAACTAAACAATACAGAATTTTGTATCTAAAAAGGTTCACATTAAACCCTGCTTGTAAACAACACTGCAATTTGTGTGCATGCATTTTAAAATTTTCCTTTGTTTGGTAAAAACAGCTAGTCCCGCCTCACAACTCATGGCAGCAGCTGAACCGTAAGTTGACATGCAGTAAACTGGGATAGGAGAAATTATTGTAAAACCCAAAAAACTTACACGCTTCACATTTAATTTCAGACATACTGCCATTTGGCTGATAGCAAAGTTGTTGGGAAATAGATGTAGATAATGGTAGAAGTGATTTAGGAGTGGGCTAGACTGTCTATACTGATGGCCTCGCTGTGGGGAAGTCTTTTAGGAGAGGCACTACACTAATGGAGGGAAAAAGAGCCATTGGCTGTTCACACACACACACACACACACACACACACACACACACACACACACACACATAAACACATATGAACACAGAGTGATAAGTGAGGCGAGGAGAGATATGGATTAGATTCTGTCAAGGGTCTAATTATTTTACAGATTCAGCGTGCAGCCATTTTGCACAGTTCCCATGGATGGATTTCCTTTTTGATGCATGATTTCTGGGGTAGAGAGTGAGAAAGAGAGGAAGACTGAGAGATTCTTATCAGCTTCAGTTGATTGAGAAAACAGGCAGAATTGGAGATGGCTATCAACCCTCTGTGCATGTCCTCATAAACCATGTTGCATCCATATATACAAATCCATATTTTGTATATAGGTTACATTTAGACATCGGGTGACACTGCGCTTTTGTGTAAATGTTTACGTCTGAAGACTGGAGGACATGGCATTACCCATATTAAACGTTTAGTGTGCATGCTCTGACCTAAATTCGATCAGTTAGCGACATTTAGCATTCTCAGAGATTACATTTGTTGTCTATCAGCATGATTCTTTATTCTTTTAAATGCTGACAACATGTAAGATTATGTGAATACCTTAAACTGTGTTATTTTATACGGCTTATGCAAATCCTGATAGGTAGATGCTGTACCTCGAGTTTGCGTAAATGCTTTTATTGCCATTCTGTCAGCAAATTAAATGGGCACATGTCTGTTTACACTTTCATGTCAAGACTGGACAAAAGCCAGAAATGTCTAAACCTTATGGAAATGCAGTCTGTTGCAAATGTAAACAAAGATAATAATGGTTAAGGTTAGTGCCGGGTCTATGTACAATAAAACGTCATGGTTACTTTCGTAACCTCCATTCCCTGATGGAGGGAACGAGACATTGTGTCGATGTAGTGACACTAGGGGTCACACTTGGGAGCCCCAAACACCTCTGATCTTTTTTTTAAAAGGCCAATGAGAATTGGCGAGTGGAATTTGCATGCCACTCCCCCGGACATACGGGTATAAAAGGAGCTGGTATACAACCACTCATTCAGGTTTTGTGCTGAGGAGCCGAGATAAGGTCCCGGCCATTTCAGCAGGTAGTTCAGCGTTGTGGCAAGAGGGACACAACGTCTCATTCCCTGTCTGTCACTCACTCGACGTTGTGTCACTCCCAAGGGGAAAACACCGCGGAGACCACACCCCACCCAAAAAAGGGGGGGGGGGTATTTTGAATGGAAATACGTCACATGGTCTTTACCGAGCCTTGTCGGAAGTATGTCATGTGGTGAGGTCCCATGGTAGGTCCTACCGAAAGGGGGAGGAGTTTCTACAAAGCATGGCGACTGGGAGCAGAGGGGCCCCTGCCCAAGGAAGATGCAGTTTACCGACAGTGAAACGATTTTGCAGAAAATATCAAATGGGGTTGCCTTAGGGGAACCAGTGCATGCGGAGCACCTAGGGCCTCATTAGCACACTTCCTGAGACGGCAGCGAGTTTCTCCGCAAATTCGTCTGCCACAGGGCTAAGGAGCAAAGTCATCCAGGGATCACAGTCTGTGAAAACTACTGGGAGTCAAGAGCGCACATCTTCCCTTCAAAGGAGGGGAAAGGCGCTATGCGCAAGTGGTACACCCGGCCAGTTGTCCTGGAACTTACCGGCTCGTGCCTGCCACTACTCGGGACGAGACCGGCTCAACCCGGATATTGTAGAACCTCACAAAGGTGTTGGGTGCTGCCCAGCCCGCTGCTCTGCAGATGTCTGCCAAAGAGGCGCCACTGGCCAGGACCCAGGATGCCGCCACACTCCTGGTAGTGTGGGCTTGTAACCCTGCAGGGGGTGGCACGTCCTTAGCCTGATATGCCATCGTGATGGCGTCAGTGACCCAGTGGGCGATCCTCTGTTTGGAGACAGTGCTTCCTTTCCTCTGTCAACCAAAGCAGACAAAGAGCTGCTCGGAGCTTCTAAAGCTCTGCGCAAAGCCTGGTTCAGTACTCGCAGGTCCAGGATTGGTTGTAACCCACCGCCTTTCTTTGGTACGATGAAGTAAGGGCTGTAGAACCCTTTCTTCATCTCGGCTGGAGGGACAGGCTCTATTGCGCCCTTGAGCAGAAGGATAGTGATCTTCGCACGCAAGGTAGCGGAGTTCTTCGTCCTTCACCGAAGTGAAGCGGATGCCGCTGAACCTGGGCGGGCGCCTGGCGAACTGAATCATGTAGCTGAGTCGGACGGTCCGGACCAGCCATCGCGATGGGCTGGAAAGCATGAGCCACGCGCCCAAACTCCGGGCGAGGGGGACCAAGGGAATGATCACGTCGGACGTACCGGCGGGTGGGGGTTCGCGGTGGGGCGGAGCTCGAGGTGCCATGTCGAGGGGATCCGAGCCCCATGGCCGTGCTGAGTCCAGGGACATCAAAGCACTTACCTGGCTCCTGCTGCCCACCATAAGATTGGCCAAAGGGAGGGGAGGAGGAGTCTCGTCCCTGTAGTCCACTGGACCCAACCTCGTGTGGGTATGTTTGTGCCACAGCTGGGCACACAGGGGCGGGGGGACCGCCGCTGGAGCGCCATACCTGCAAAGATGAGACGGTGGACGGTGGTTGTAATGACGGCCATGCACGCTGGACATGTGACCCAGGGAACAAGGAAACTTTTAGGTACCGCAGCCTCTTGGGCATGCGGCGCAATTAAATTAAAACAAAACAAAAGATTCTCCTCCCGGCCCTCCACCGGGGAATGGAGTGGTCTGCTTACCAGCTCCAGTGTAGCAGGTCTCCTTGCCCCTGGGTCGCCCATCTCAGGGGTGCTTTGAAGCCTTCCTCGGGTTCTTAGCGGCCGGCCATGAGACGGGTGGCATCTGCTTCCTGCGCTGGGCTTTACGCTGGGGCCGGGCCACGTGAGCGGGCTGCAGCGGAGCCGATGTCGTTGCAGCAGGAGGACACCCTTGGCGATGAGCAGAAGGGGTGCGGGGTCTTGCGCTGTGCCGGGGCAGGATGTGATGTATGGCCTCTGTCTGCTGTACAGATTTTGCTCATAAGGAAAGAAAGTAGCATTCAACTGATCACAATGCATAGTAAGGACATTAATAACGTGAAAAATTACTATTACAATTTGAAAAAAATGTTCAGAACTTCTTAAACTACTTCAAAGAGTTCTCATAAAAAAATCCTCCACGTGAAGCAATGACAGCTTTGCAGATCCTTGGCATTCTAGCTGACAGTTTATCCAGATACTCAGGTGAAATTTCACCCCACGCTTCCTGTAGCACTTGCCATACAGTGGTGTGAAAAAGTGTTTGCCCCCTTCCTGATTTCTTATTTTTTTTGCATGTTTGTCACACTTAAATGTTTCAGCTCATCAAACAAGTTTAAATATTAGTCAAAGATAACACAAGTAAACACAAAATGTAGTTTTTAAATGAAGGTTGTTATTATTAAGGCAAAACAAAATCCAAACCTACATGGCCCTGTGTGAAAAAGTGATTGCCCCCTAAACCTAATAACTGGTTGGACCACCCTTAGCAGCAACAACTGCAATCAAGCGTTTGCGATAACTTCTAATGAGTCTTTTACAGCGCTGTGGAGGAAATTTGGCCCACTCATCTTTGCAGAATTGTTGTAATTCAGCCACATTGGAGGGTTTTCGAGCATGAACTGCCTTTTTAAGGTCATACCCCAGCATCTCAATAAGATTCAGGTCAGGACTTTGACTAGGCCACTCCAAAGTCTTCATTTTGTTTTTCTTCAGCCATTCAGAGGTGGACTTGCTGGTGTGTTTTGGATCATTGTCCTGCTGCAGAACCCAAGTTCGCTTCAGCTTGAGGTCACGAACAGATGGCCGGACATTCTCCTTCAGGATTTCTTGGTAGACAGCAGAATTCATGGTTCCATGAATCACAGCAAGTCTTCCAGGTCCTGAAGCAGCAAAACAGCCCCAGACCATCACACTACCACCACCATATTTTACTGTTGGTATGATGTTCTTTTTCTGAAATGCGGTGTTACTTTTACGCCAGATGTAATGGGACACACACCTTCCAAAAAGTTCAACTTTTGTCTCGTCAGTCCACAGAGTATTTTCCCAAAAGTCTTGGGGATCATCAAGATGTTTTCTGGCAAAAATGAAACGAGCCTTAATGTTCTTTTTGCTCAGCAGTGGTTTTCGTCTTGGAACTCTGCCATGCAGGCCATTTTTGCCCAGTCTCTTTCTTATGGTGGCGTCATGAACACTGACCTTAACTGAGGCAAGTGAGGCCTGCAGTTCTTTGGATGTTGTTGTGGGGTCTTTTGTGACCTCTTGGATGAGTCGTCGCTGCGCTCTTGGGGTAATTTTGGTCGGCCAGCCACTCCTGGGAAGGTTCACTACTGTTCCATGTTTTCGCCATTTGTGGATAATGGCTCTCACTGTGGTCCTCTGGAGTCCCAAAGCTTTAGAAATGGCTTTATAACCTTTTCCAGACTGATAGATCTCAATTACTTTCTTTTTCATTTGTTCCTGAATTTCTTTGGATCTCGGCATGATGTCTAGCTTTTGAAGATCTTTTGGTCTACTTCACTTTGTCAGGCAGGTCCTATTTAAGTGATTTCTTGATTGAGAACAGGTGTGGCAGTAATCAGGCCTGGGTGTGGCTAGAGAAATTGAACTCAGGTGTGAAAAACCACAGTTAAGTTATGTTTTAACAGGTGGGGCAAACACTTTTTCAGACAGGGCCATGTAGGTTTGGATTTTGTTTTCCCTTAATAATAACAACCTTCATTTAAAAACTGCATTTTGTGTTTACTTGTGTTATCTTTGACTAATATTTAAACTTGTTTGATGATCTGAAACATTTAAGTGTGACAAACATGCAAAAAAATAAGAAATCAGGAAGGGGGCAAACACTTTTTCACACCACTGTAGATGTGGCTGTCTTGTCGGGCACTTCTCACGCACATTACAGTCTAGCTGATCCCACAAAAGCTCAATGGGGTTAAGATCCATAACACTCTTTTCCAATTATCTATTGTCCAATGTCTGTGTTTCTTTGTCCACTCAAACCTTTTCTTTTTGTTTTTCTGTTTCAAAAGTGGCTTTTTCTTTGCAATTCTTCCCATAAGGCCTGCACTCCTGAGTCTTCTCTTTACTGTTGTACATGAAACTGGTGTTGAGTGGGTAGAATTCAGTGAAGCTGTTAGCTGAAGACATGTGAGGCATCTCTTTCTCAAACTAGAGCCTCTGGTGCACTTATCCTCTTGTTTTGTTGTACATCTGGGCCTTCCACATCTCTTTCTGTCCTTGTTAGAGCCAGTTGTCCTTTGTCTTTGAAGACTGTAGTGTACACCTTTATATGAAATCTTCAGTTTTTTGGCAATTTCAAGCATTATATAGCCTTCATTCATCAAAACAATGATTGACTAACAAGTTTCTAGAGAAAGCTGTTTCTTTTTTGTCATTTTTGATCTAATATTGACTTTAACACATGCCAGTCTATTGTATACTGTGGCAACTCAAAAACAAACACAAAGATAACGTTTAGCTTTATTTAATGAACCAAATAGCTTTCAGCTGTGTTTGATATAATGGCAAGTGATGCTGGAAATGGGGCCTGTCTAAATTTGATCAAAAATGACTTTTTTCAAATAGTGATGCCGCTGTTTTTTTACATCAGTACTGTCCTGACTATACTTTATGATCAGTTAAATGCCACTTTGGTGAATTAAAGTACCAATTTCCTTCCAAAACAGCAAAATCTGTACATTATTCCATTATTTCGCCAGTATATATATATATATATAAATGAACACTGTGGACACTTACAATGGAAGTGAATGGGGCCAGTTCATAAATGTTAAAATACACACAGTATAGCCACAAGCCATAAATATTATTTGTGTTAACATGATTTTAGTGTGATAAAATCAGGGATTTACCGGTGTTACAGAATTTTACCAGATTACAGAGATTACCAGCTGTAAAGAAAATTGTTTCAAGACAAGTATTCTGATGAAAGATTACAAAGACATTTATTTTCTTTGGAATGACAAGCACCATGCAAGTAAATAGGATCAGCTTTAAATATACCACATTCATAATATGCAATAAACACTTTCATATCTATCTTTTCAAATTTGTATGTCATACAAAATGTGACAACAGATTGCTGATGTCTACATCACCCTCAAAACAGATAGTCTGTTCCATATTCCAGAAAAGCTCCCAGAAAAGTTTTAAGAGACCAGTTTTAATGAACAATTTTACAATTTACTTTCCCACTCTATGAATTTGTCTGCAGACTCTATGAGTGTGTATATAAAATATTACAACCTCCATTCAAAATAATTATCCTACCACAAGGTAATATACGTGCTGTCTAAAACAGTGCTGAAAACAATTATCCTACTGAGTACAAATGTAATATCATATTACTGCTGAGCGGCAAAATGTTTTAAAAAGTTATATGAAAATGATGATGAAATCAAGGAATGAAGAAGCTTGTCTGATGGTTTGCTTTGGTTAGCTGCTGTTAAGATATCTCTAATTAAATACAGCTGCAAACAGCGATGATGGGCCCAAGCACTACTGGTCTATTTCCACCCAGTGGCTTTCGGAAACCAATGCAAGGTGGACACATACATTTGGCATTTGACATTATTCTAAACAATTTTGAAGCATTTTGGGTAAATATAAGAGGACTATTTTAAAGACTGTTGTAAGAGCCACACTTCCTGCTGCCAGGTGGTGGCACTATGACGTGACCCAAAATAGTCACATCCATGTGATTAGCTCCCAAGACTAAACATACATCTCAATTTTAATCTAAATCACACAGAAGATATGAGACACGTCCTGTTTCCCATTTTCTGCCATTAATTTAATGCCTCGCCATGGCAACACCATTCAATATATCAAAAATCTGTTCACAATTTAGCATCTTCAATATTTTTGCATAATGTTGTCTAAATGTGGTGACAGTCTCATGAATCCCCTAGGAGGAGTATTTAAAAGTTCAGACACTGCAATATTCAAAAAATACAAAATGGCCAACTTCCGGTTGGGCAGAGCTAATAACTATAGTTATGAATGTTGTCTGGCTTGATGAGAACTATATATGTACCAATTTTGGTGACTGTAGGTGAAAATGGGGGTGCTACAGAGGCCGTCTTACATGGCCATTTTAAAGGGAGCGCTACAGAGCCCCCCTTACACACCCATGCATGAACTTTTGCCCAGCCCTAATGGTCGACGACTCTGATGTGTGTGCAAAATTTAATGAAAATTTAAGCATGTCAAGTGCCTCAAAATCACCCAAATATAGGATGAAAGGAATAATAACAATGAATGTGTTGCCATGACAATACTATTTAAGATATCAAATATCCCTTGACACTTTTACATCAGCAGTGTCTTGACATTATTCTAAAGAATATTGAAGCAATTCATGTAAACATAAGAGGGCTATTTCAATGTCTGTTAAAAGTACCATACTTCCTGCTGCCAGTTGGTGGTGCTATGACTGTGACCCATAATAGCGTAAATGTGATCAGCCCCCATTACCAAACATACAGCTGAATTTTCATCAAAATCATACAATGCAAACAGAAAATATAAGGAACTTCCTGTTTCACATTTTTTGCCCTTAATTTATTGAGTTGCCATGGCAACACCGTTCAATATATCAAAAATCTTTTCGCAATTTAGCATCTTCCATGTCTTGGCATAATGTTACCCAAATTTGGTGACAGTCACATGATTCCCATAGGAGGAGTATTCAAAAGTTCAGGGCCTGCAATTTTCAAAAAATGCACATTCAATCCAAAATGTCTGACTTCCTGTTGGGCAGAACCTGTAATTTTGAAAGTTGTACAGCTTGAAGAGAACAATATATTTAGCAAGTTTGTTGACCGTAGAAGAAACAGACCCTACCACCTTTGTCAAAAGGTGGCACTACAGAGCTCCCCAGCCATGCCCATGTGTTAACATTTTCCCAGGCCTAATGGCTGACAACTCTGTTGTGTGTGCAAAATATCATGAAAATTCAAGCATGCCAAGTTCCTCAAAAACGTATGAATATACATAAAAAGGAATAATGACATTTTATGTGCTGCCATGGCAACACTATTTAAGATATCAAGAGTCCCTTCAGAATTTTAAATCTCTACTGTCTTGACATTATTCTAAAAAATTTGAAGCAATTCAAGTAAACATAAGAGGGATATTTCAAAGTCTGTTAAAAGCTCCACTCTTCCTTCCACCAGTTGGTGGTGCTACAACTGTGACCCACAATAGTCACATCAATGTGGTCAGCCAACAAGGCCAAACATATGGCTCAATTTTGATGTAAATCAAAAATCAATGCACGAAGAAGATATGAGACACTTCCTGTTTCCCATTTTTTGATGTTAATTTATCGCATCGCCATGGCAACGCCGTTCGATATATCAAAAATCTGTTTGTAATTTAGCATCATCAATGTCTTGGCATTATGTTGCTCATATTTGGTACCTGTAACATGAATCACCTAGGAGGAGTATTTCAAATTCCAGAGCATGCATTTTTCAAACAATCCAAAATATCTGACTTCCTGTTGGGCGGAGCTTATGACTGTCAGTACAAAAGTTGTCTGGCTTGATGAGATGTATATATGTACAAAGTTTGGTGACTGTAGCTCAAAAGGGATGTACTACAGAGCCCCCCGAACATGCCCTTATTCTAGGTGGCGCTACAGAGCCCCCTCTACATGCCCATGTATGAACATTTGCCAAGCCCTAATGGCCAGTGACTCTGACGTGTGGGCAAAATTTCATGAGATTTTGAGCATGTTAAGTGCCCCAAAAGTAGAAAAAAATAATAATTAGAAGAACAATAGTGTCACCGTACTTTCAGTTCTTGGGCCCTAATAATAATCCTTAGAAGAACAGTAGGGCCTCTGCACTTTAAGTGCTTGGGCCCTAATAATAACCCTTAGAAGAACAATAGGGTCTCCGCACTTTCAGTGCTTGGGGCCTAATAATAATAATCCTTAGAAAAACAATAGGGCCTCAGCACTATTAGTGCTTGGGCCCTAATTATCCAATGCTAGCTGTGTTGGCAAATTGAAGTAAACAACACTCCTCACAGACAACTTACAACACAAAAATGATGGCAACAGACAACCTCACATTTAATAACCCAAACTGACATACACACATTCACACACACACACACACACACACACACACACACACACACACACACACACACACACACACACACACCCCAACATTTCTCATTTGCTATTAAAATGTTCATCCATAAGCTCACCACATTTCCCGTGCTGACGTGGGAGAAAGGGGATGTTAAAGAGATATATATATGAGACATTTAAATGGCCAGCTCATGACAACGTTATTGTTGTGTGCGGCTTCCAGGTCGGTTGAAGATAAGGAGAGAGTAATTGAGCACTTTGGATGACATACAGTGGATGCAATTACAGCGCTGTTATAGCAAACAGTGAGGGAGGGCCAGCTTCTATCCATAAAAATGTCTGAATGAAAGTAAATCAAATAGTCTAGAGGCCTGGGTTATACTTCTGTTGCTTCCTGTCTCCCATAGACCTGTTTTGTTTTTTAAATATCTTCACAATGGGGTCCAAAAGTCGGAGACCACATTGAAAATCTGGGATTTTGTTTTTCTTTCTTTTTTTCATTTAGACATGGAAAAAAACAAAGTTTTAGGATTTTAATCTGCATTAATCTGCACTCTTTCTAGGCTAGTAATCAAGTGTACTGTAAGCAAATTTGTGACATTGACCATGTTAACTTCTTGTACAAAAGGTCAGATTTCCTTGCTTCAGCTGAAGCACAAAAGGTGCTGAAATTCATGTTTCATGTTAATTTTTTTTCATTCAAAGTGTAATGCTCATAATATAATTGCATTGAAAAACTATGTTGTAAATTAGAAAATAATGCAAAATAGAAGCATTTCCACTAGTAGATTTTGGACCCCACTGTATGTGAACAAAATTTAGGTCAGACCTTGAAAAAGAATTAACCGGACTTCAACTAAATTTAAATTGTCAGAAAAAGGGAAGGGAAAATTTGTTTTTATCCATCATAGATACAAAAGTCAGCACATGTCCGTCACCAGTTAGTGAGAGACAAGTATGTACATGTATGTTTCCTTACTCTAAAACAGGAAATATTTTACAATTTCAACTAAACCCTGAAATATTGAGGGACATTTATGCTTCACGCTTACAAATCCTGTCAGCTGAGTAACAATTATTATGTTAAATTTAATGTCTTCAACATGGCCTTTTAAATTATGGTGAACATTATTTTAGTCTGGCTGAAGCAACTTGATGCAACAACCATATACATGTTGAGTTTACATGATAGGTGTGGGTGAGAAACAGATAAAAATGTAAGTACATTTTATTCTAAATCTACACTTTCACTTTTACATCTGAAAGTCACACGTGGTGCCTATTTAGTTTCACTTTGACTTCTAAAAATCTTCATTTGTGTTCTGCAGAAGAAAGTCATACACATTTGAGATGGCATGAGGGTGAGTAAATGATGAGAGAATTTTCATTTTTGTGTGAACTATCCGTTTAAGGTGTTTCTTGAAGTTGATGTGCGCTCTATTGGTGTCACCAACGCCACTTCTGAAAATCCTCTCATCTGCCCCCGGAGGTCTCTCTCACCTGAATACTAACAATTGGGCTTCAAATCCCAGAACCCACATACCTGGTCTAACTGCACATACACCTGTTCCCCATTTCAAGGACTATTTAAATGCTGAGCAAACTAGAATCATTGTGAAGTTTTGTTTTGCCACGGCTACATTAGTGAGCGTTTCTCCACTGTCTATTGCCTGCCTTCTGACCCTGGTTTGTCTATCTGGATATTGTTGTTACCTGTCTGCTGCCTGCCCTGACCATTTGCCTGTTACTGACCACGATTATTGCCCTGTCTTCATTACTGTTGTTGTTCCTGGTATTTCGACCCATGCCTGTTTGTACTTGTATTATTCTGCTGTTTAATAAACCGCACATGGATCTTAATCCCAGTCCTTCTGAGTCCCTGTTACAATTGGTCACGTTTTAAGACCAATCGTGCTGCCTCATTCTGGTTCAACTGCAAAGGTTTGACTGTAAATGAAAGTTCTGCCAGAAGAGCATTGCAGTTGTCCAGTCTAGATATGACAAGAGCCTGGACAAGGAGCTTAGTAGCATGCTCGTATCTTCCTAATGTTAAACATGTAACATGTATTTTTAACGCAAGACAGCTTTTATTTATTTACACAAAAATCACAATAGCAAGAAACGATGTAGATTCTCATGTGCAGGGGTAGTTCTAGGGGCAGTGGATAACTGGGGCTTAGCCCAGACCTCTGTGGATACGTATGGGGCCATCCTTTGAAAAATATTGGAATATAATACACTTTATAATAAAAGTTTACATTTTACATCCATGAGGTGTCATTTAAATAAAGAAAATCTTTCAATTTTACTGGAATTAAGACAAAAAATCCCACAAACTTTGTCTCAGAACCACAGATTTACTCAAAGTTCAGAAGCTGGGTGCTTTTAATACTATGTTCTTTAAAACATAAATTAAAAATGTTGGTTTGTCACTTTCGGCTTTCCATAGTTCAACAAATACAGTTTTATATAATTGATTTGTTGTTTAGTTTTTTCAAAGGCTGTAAATAGGCTAAAATAGGTGCTTATATAAAAAAAAGCCAAAGTTTGCAACGTTTTTTTTTTATTTATTTTTTTATCCCCTTTTCCCCCAATTTGGAATGCCCAATTCCCACTACTTAGTAGGTCCTCATGGTGGCACAGTTATTCACCTCAATCCGGTTGGTGGAGGACAAGTTTCAGTTGCCTCCACTTCTGAGACCGGGCTTTTTTGCGGCATTGGCGCAGTAAAGGCTTCTTTCTGGCAATTCGACCATGCAGCTCATTTTTGTTCAAGTTTCGTCATATTGTGCTCCTTGAAACAACCACACCGTCTTTTTCCAGAGCAGCCTGTATTTCTCCTGAGGTTACCTGTGGGTTTTTCTTTGTATCCTGAACAATTCTTCTGGCAGTTGTGGCTGAAATCTTTCTTGGTCTACCTGACCTTGGCTTGGTATCAAGAGATCCCCGAATTTTCCACTTCTTAATAAGTGATTGAACAGTACTGACTGGCATTTTCAAGGCTTTGGATATCTTTTTATATCCTTTTCCATCTTATTAAAGTTCTATTACCTTGTTATGCAGGTCTTTTGACAGTTCTTTTCTGCTCCCCATGGCTCAGTATCTAGCCTGCTAAGTGCATCCACGTGAGAGCTAACAAACTCATTGACTATTTATACACAAACACTAATTGCAATTTAAAAAGCCACAGGTGTGGGAAATTAACCTTTAATTGCCATTTAAACCTGTGTGTGTCACCTTGTGTGTCTGTAACAAGGCCAAAAATTCAAGGGTATGAAAACTTTTGATCAGGGCCATTTGGGTGATTTCTGTTATCATTATGATTTAAAAAGGAGCCAAACGACTATGTGATAATAAATGGCTTCATATGATCACTATCCTTAAATAAAAGACATTTAATGTCATTTGACATTTGCATGATCAGTCATATTTTCAAAAACAATGCCAAAATTTCACAATTTCTGCCAGGGTATGTAAACTTTTGAGCACAACTGTATATATATATATATATATATACACACACATATACTGGCGGCCAAAAGTTTGGAATAATGTACAGATTTTGCTGTTTCGGAAGGAAATTGGTACTTTAATTCACTAAAGTGGCATTCAACTGATCGCAAAGTATAGTCAGGACATTACTGATGTAAAAAAAATAACACCATCACTATCTGAAAAAAGTAATTTTTGATCAAATATAGACCGGCCCCATTTCTAGCAGCCATCACTCCAACACGTTATCCTTGAGTAATCATGCTAATTTGCTAATTTGGTACTATTAAATCATTTGCTATTATATCAAACACTGCTGAAAGCTGTTTGGTACTTTAAATGAAGCTTAACATTGTCTTTGTGTTTGTTTTTGAGTTGCCACAGTATGCAATAGACTGGCATGTCTTAAGGTCAATATTAGGTCAGAAATGTCAAAAATGAAAAAGCTTTCTCTAGAAACTTGTCAATCAATCATTGTTTTGAGAAATGAAGGCTATACAATGCTTGAAATTGCCAAAAAACTGAAGATTTCATACAAAGGTGTACACTACAGTCTTCAAAGACAAAGGACAACTGGCTCTAACAAGGACAGAAAGAGATGTGGAAAGCCAGATGTACAGCTAAACAAGAGGATAAATACATCAGAGTCTCTAGTTTGAGAAATAGATGCCTCACATGTCCTCAGCTGACAGCTTCATTGAATTCTACCCGCTCAACACCAGTTTCATGTACAACAGTAAAGAGAAGACTCAGGGGTGCAGGCCTTATGGGAAGAACTGCAAAGAAAAAGACACTTTTGAAACAGAAAAACTAAAAGAAAAGGTTAGAGTGGGCAAAGAATCACATACATTGGACAACAGATAATTGGAAAAGAGTGTGTATATATATATATTTCTTAATATTAAAATATATCTATCTTTTAGTATCGACTTGATAGCTAAGTACTGGTACTTTTGACATGCCTGCAATAAATAAATAAATAAATTGTCATGGTTACTTTCGAGGGTACCAAGAAGGAAACGATTTTACGGAAGATATAACACATGGGTTTACCTATAGGGAACCACTGCATGCAGAGCACCTACCTCAGTACAGGGCCTTACCAGTGCACTTACTGAGCTGGCAGTGAGTTTCTCCGCAAACTCGACTGCCACAGGGCTAAGGAGGACGTCATCCAGGGATCACATTCTGTGAACACTACTGGGAGTCAAGAGCGCACGTCCTCCCCTCAAGGGAGGGGAAAGGCGCTAT
The DNA here is from genome assembly GCF_019703515.2 of Myxocyprinus asiaticus. Taxonomy (NCBI): domain Eukaryota; kingdom Metazoa; phylum Chordata; class Actinopteri; order Cypriniformes; family Catostomidae; genus Myxocyprinus; species Myxocyprinus asiaticus. The sequence continues at coordinate 44,981,956 of NC_059355.1, forward strand.
GCGCAAGTGGTTCACCCGGCCAGCTGTCCCGGAACTTACCTGCTTGTGCCTGCCACTACATGGGACGAAACTGACTCAACCCGGAGATTGTAGAACCTCGCAAAGGTGTTGGGTGTTGCCCATCCCACTGCTCTGCAGATGTCTGCCAAAGAAGCGCCACTGGCCAGGGACCAGGAGGCCGCCACACTCCTAGTAGAGTGGGCTCGTAATCTCGCAGGGGGTGGCATGTCCTGAGCTTGATATGCCATAGCGATGGCGTCAATGACCCAGTGGGCGATCCTCTGTTTGGAGACAGCGCTTCCTTTCCGCTGTCCACCAAAGCAGACAAAGAGCTGCTCGGAGCTTCTAAAGCTCTGCATGCAATCCAAATAGATGTGTAAAGCTAGCACCGGACACAGCAATGCCAAGGCTGCATCTGCCTCCTCCTGGGGCAGCACTTGCAGGTTCACCACCTGATCCCTAAAAGGGGTCGTGGGAACCTTGGGCACATAGCCCAGTCGGGGTCTTAGGATCACGTGAGAGTAACCTGGACCAACTTCCAGGCATGATTCGCTGACAGAGAATGCTTGCAGGTCCCCTACCCTCTTGATGGAAGTGAGCACAGTCAGGAGGGCAGTCTTGAAAGAGTGTGCTTTAAGCTTAGCTGACTCCAAGGGCTCAAAGGGAGCTCCCCATAGACCCTGAAGGACTACAGAGAGGTCCCACGGGGGAACAAGGGGTTCAACCTCCTAGTGCCTCTCAGGAACCTGATGATCAAGTCGTGATGATCAAGGGGAATGGGGCTGTCACGAGGAGCATGAGATCCGAGAACCATGTCTGGGTGGGCCAGTAGGGTGCTACTAGGATGACCTGCTCTCCGTCCTCCCTGACCTTGCACAGGGTCTGTGTGAGTAGGCTCACTGGGGGAAACGCATACTTGCGTAGTCCAGGGGGCCAGCTGTGTGCCAATGCATCTATACTGAGAGGTGCCTCAGTCAGGGCGTACCAAAGCGGGCAGTGGGAGGATTCCCGGGAAGCAAACAGGTCTATCACTGCTTGACTGAATTGACTCCAAATCAGCTGGGGCATGCGGCGAAAAAAGGAAAAAAAAAGATTCTCCTCCCGGCCCTCCACTGGGGGATAGAGTGGTCGCCCGTCTCAGGGGCATTTCGAAGCCTTCCTCGGGTTCTTGGCGGCTGGCCGTGAGATGGGAGGAGTCTGCTTCCTGTGATGGGCTGCACGCCGGGGCCGGGCCACGAGGGCGGGCTGCAGCAGAGCCGGAAATGTTGCTGCAGGGAGATGCCCTTGGCGACGAGCAGACGGGGTGCGGGATCTTGAGCTGCGCCGGGGCAGGATGTGCTTTATAGCCTCTGTCTGCTTCTTCACCATCGAGAACTGCTGGGCAAAGTCCTCGACGGTGTCACCAAACAGGCCAACCTGGGAGATGGGGGCGTCAAGGAACCGTGCCTTGTCGGCCTCTCACATCTCTACCATGTTGAGCCAGAGGTGGCGCTCCTGGACCACGAGAGTGGACATCACCTGTCCAAGAGACCACGCTGTGACTTTCGTAGCCCAGAGAACGAAGTCGGTCGCCGAGCGCAGTTCCTACATCAATCCTGGGTCAGAACTACCCTCGTGCAGTTCTTTTAGCGCCTTGGCTTGGTGTACTTGGTGTACTTGCAGAGTACCTTAGCCGTCAGAGACGACGCAAACCTACAGGCCTTGGATGGGAGCTTTGGGCACCCGCGCCAGGTGGCAGCGCTCTGCGGACACAAGTGCACCACGAGCACCTTTTCCACCTGGGGGATCACCGAATACCCCCTGGCCACTCCACCATCGAGGGTAGCGAGAGCGGGGGAGCTGAAAGATCGGGACCAGGCAATAAAAGGTGCCTCCCACGACCTTGTCAGCTCCTCATGCACTTCCAGGAAGAAAGGAACAGGGGCGGGGCGCGGCGCGGCTGTGAGCGGCGCCCCGAGCCCAGGAACCAATCGTCGAGCCATGAGGGATCAGGGGAGAGTGGAGGGTTCCACTCTAGCCCGATGGTCGCGGCCACCTGGGAAAGCATGTCCATCATTTCGGCGTCGGCCTGAGACTGGGCGACCATTCCCGAAGGAGGAAGCCCAGCCGAAGCCTCAGCGTCAGACTGGACGAGCCCGCTCTCCAATGCTGCGCTCGATAACTCATCATCTTCCGGGTTGCCAGACGAGATGTCGAACCCGCCCTTAGACGAGCCGGCGATCTCGTCCGAGCACGCGATCGGGGCAAGCGAGCATGCTGGAAAATGGGAGGTCCGTGGGGGGATACCTGGCGGAGGTGGTCCCACTGAGGTCCCCAAATCGCACCCAGTGCTAACCGGCACGGCCTCATACCTGTAGGTAGAAGGACCGAGGCAGGGAGCTGCTGGGCTGGCTTGCTTTCTTACGAATGCAAGCCGCGACTGCAACGTTGCCATGGTCATGTTCTTGCAATGAGGACATGATCCATCCACGAATGATGTCTCTGCGTAGGCAGCACCCAGACACGTAAGACAGCAATGGTGGCCATCGGAAGCAGAGAGATAGCGACTGCATCCAGGAATAACACACAAACGGAAAGGCATCTTTAAAAAGATGTTCCGTGTGTGCCGCTCTTTTATGAACAGAAAATATACTCTTTTTAGAATATACTCTTTTTTTGCTCTGCCGAAGCGCCCAGGGGCATTCTCTGCTCTGCACAGGCACAGAGGGGGAGATTCCACTGAAATGTGCCGTCAAATCCAGCAGTCTTTAGCGAGGTGAGTTGTTTTTTTTCTTCTAGAGGAATTGTATTCAGTGCACTAATGCAACCGTTCGGCTCCGAAGAGAAAATCTGAATGAGTGGTTGCATACCAGCTCCTTTTATACCTGTATGTCCAGGGGGGTGGCATGCAAATTCCACTCGCCAATTCTCATTGGCCTTTTTTCAAAAGATCAGAGGTGTTTCAGGCTCCCAAGAGTGACCCCTAGTGTCACTACATCGACACAACATTGAGTGAGTGACAGATAGGGAAACTGCTTTACTCACCCAACCCTTTATATATATATATATATATATTTCATATCATGCATTTTATTTGTTTCTCTTAATGATAAAACTTTTTCGGGTCTGGCCACTGCAGGGCCATTCCCCTCTAAACTCTGCCTATGATGTGGGCTTACATTTTGAGGAAACAGAACAACAAATCAATACTATAACTCAATAAGACAGTGCTCTATATGATGTTAATTAAAAATATATGCTCTAATGTCTTATTGACTCTTCAGGACAAAACAGAGGACAATTTAATCACAAAGGAAGCTTAGCAGCATAATGGCTTTTTCCACAACAAGTGACCCAGCTTGTAAAAAAAATAAAAAATAAAATAATGTCAGTCGAAATAATAAAATAACGCCTATGCCTGACCATTAATAATTATAAAATGAAGCACTTCTATTATTCTTATTAGAACTACATTCTTTTTTTTTTTTTTTTTTTTTACACTTTGTGGTTAAAGAACTTCACTTATTTTCACTATATTGCAATTGTGTTTGTGTTTAGGCCATATTTGTGACAAAGTCTTGTCTTTGTTCTTGACATTTTCTTTGGCTAAATGCCAAGGTAATTGTTACAAACACAATATGTGCACTTCCTTACAAGTCACTTTGGTATGAAAGCATCTGCCAAGAAAAAAAACAATGTAAATGTAAATGTATTTACACACTCTCACAAGGAAGTGTTGGGCTTAATAGCTGACTCAGTGTGGCATTTTTTTTTTTTTTTTTTTTTTTTGTGTGTGTGTGACTATTTTCTATTCCACAGTATTAATTATGAAATCCACATAATTGACACTACACAAAAGACAAAGGTCATTATGTGCCAGTGTCTGATGCTCTTACTTCTACTATTTTACCGTGCCATATTCATCAACTTAACAGTGAGTCTTTCTTTGGTCATAATTAATTCTAAATGCTGTCTAGGAGAAACGCCTGAGCTATTAAAGATCTTACAAACCTCATTTGTGATTTTTATTTTCTACGGCCGAATGAGTGTGTAAGATTGAGTGTGGTTCTGTTTGTGAGTTGCTTTCATCTTAAAAGTACCAGTCTGAAACTGTGTTGAAATGTGCAACAATGAAGCAATGCATAGTAGTTGTGAACTCATGCATTAATCATCATTAATAATTCTGTGTGTATGCATTTGTCTAAAAGTACACAAAATCAGTATGTGACTAAGCTCCTGAAATTACCTGCAGTCTGGACAATCTGCCTAATTAGCCTCTCCTTTGATCTGCTCATAAGGAACAGGGAATGATGGTTGGAAGTCATTGTCTTTTAAAGGAATAGTGTAATGTAAATTAAATTGAGGTAACATGATGTGGAGTCAGCTGTAAAGAAAAAAAAACTTTAAGTTAACGTTAAAGGGATAGTTTACCCAAAAACAAAACACAAAAGTTATTTTTTTATTAATTTTTATCTTTACACATCTTTTTGCCATTGAATATAAGTCAATAGTGACTCAGGGCAATATAATAAAGGACAAAAATAATCACCATAAAACCATCGAAAAAGTCTTCTGAAGCCATACCTAAACAGTGCACAAATAAAAAATACCGATAACGCTTTAGAAGGTTCTATTTGTTAACATTAGTTAATACATTAGGTATCATGAACTAACAATGGACAATACATTTTACAGCATTTATTAATCTTGGTTAATGTTTATTCATAAAAATGCAGTTGTTTATTGTTAGTTCATGTTAGCTCATACAGTATATTGTTAACATACAAAACTTTTAATTAAAAACATTAGCATTAGTAAATGTTAAAATGGAAGAACTTTGCAATAAGGTTCCATTAGTTAACGGATTACATTTACCAGTCCAAAACTAATTTCAAACATTTAAGCTTACACCTTCAGATCAAAAGATTTTTAAGATCATGAGAAACATTTCGGTCAAGTGTTTCAAAACTTTTGACCGGTAGTGTATATGAGACATTTAAACAGCCAGCTCATGACAAGGTTATTGTTGTGTGCAGCTTCCAGGTCGGGTGAAGATGACGAGAGAGTAATTGAGCACTTTGGAGGACATCATGCAATGCATGCAATTACAGCGCTGTTATTGCAAACAACTGGTGCACTAAGCCACAGCAATCTGCAAGTACTGAATATTTATAATGCAACAACTTCATACTCAGTCTACGTCTTTATCAGTATTCATATTACTTTCCAAATTCCAAGAGCTCCACTCCATTTCTTACCAGCATGCTAATAGGGACACAATTTTTGGAAGATATGGCCCAGAACCGTACTTCCAGATTCACAACCCGTGAATACCCAGATTTTGTGAAATTTAGAAACAGAAAATAGAGACTTCTGAGTACAGTCCCATAAGCCCCAAACACATTTGTCATGCTTGCATCCAAACTCTACAACACTAGTATCAGTTTGGCACAGATTCAAGAGTTCACCATTTCTAAGATTTTCAGCTGTTAGTGCTACTCAACATGCATCATATTTCTGATGATAATATCATAACGCAGGCCGCAAAAGGTCGCTCGAGGCCGAATACGGCCCACTTTATGATAGCAGTTTATCAAATCTGTATGAATTGTGAGATGTCCATTTTCATGAGGATTTACGATAGTTTCTACATTGCCGAATCACATTAGAGAGGGAATTCAACTGCAAGAGGATGTTACAAATAAATAAATAAATAAATAAACTCTGAGCATGGCGATCAGTCTGCTCGCACGTTCTTACACAGTACACGTGCGCTCACGCGCAGTCGGTCAATCAAGCATGCGCGTTAGCAATCTTACTTGAGAGTTACCATAATCTCTGGAGTTGCTCAACATGCTGCGAATCTGTCCAATCTCTTGAATAGCGCCTCATCAGATATACTGTATGTACTCGTCATGACAACAGTATTTACAGGAAAAAGAACAGTTTTACAGGAGTGACGGCATTCAGACGCCTTCACACAAATGCTTCTTATTGATCTACTTCTGCGCAATACACAAATCTTTATGATTTGTCACTGAAGGACTTTTGGTTTATGACGCTCTTGTTTATGAACACATCTCTGCTGTATGTGATGTTGAACACTCATGGTGTTTGTTAGCTGACAATCACAGTGACAACAGAACTGATCTATATCAGAAAAATCGAACTGTTACACTACTTATGTTTAAAATAATAACTAAAAGGGATAGCTGACCCAAAAATAAAAATACTCTCATTATTTACTCACCCTCATGCAATCCCAGATGTCTATGCCTTTCTTTCTTCTGCAGAACACAAATGAAGCTTTTTAGAAGAAAATCTCAGCTCTGTTGGTCCAAACAATGCAAGTGAATGGTGGCCAGAACTTTGAAGCTCCAAAAGCACATAAAGGCAGTAAAAAAGTAATTCATATGACTCTAGTGGTTCAATCTTATGGAAGCCCAGGAGTGCCATTTACAAAAGAATGAAGGAATAAATGATCAATCTATTAATTTGAAAATAAAAATGTGAATAAATAAACCAATTTATAAATGGACAAATAAATAGACACATTTAAATAAGTTTATTTAATTTATGTTTTAAAATGTACTTATATTTAGCAATAAAACAGCACATTAATAAGTCATTTTTAAATGCATCTTTTAAATTGCGTTTTAAAAAGCATTTGGCAATTGCTTATCTTCATTAATTTGCCAGTTGCTTTTGTTCATCCATTTGCCAATCACTTTTCTATATTGTTTGATTTTGACTTTTCTTTTTCTATTTGTCAATCCATACCTGCTTAGTTCATGTTTAAAAATGTCATTATATTTAACACTAAAATTGTGCATTAATAAATCATATTTATTTCATGTTTAAATTGTCATTTAATGTAGCAATAAATGAGTATATTAATGAGTCTTTTAAATGCACTTTTTAATGCACTTTAAAAGCACCTTTTAAATTGCATTTTAAAAAGGTATTTGGCAATTGCCTTTCTTAAGTCATTTACCAATTGCTTTTCCTCATCCATTTGCCAATGGCTTTTCTTTATCCTTTTCTTTCTCCAACTGAGAATCAAGTTTAAAATATGCCATTGGACTGTTGACTTGTGAGAGCAACCAATGAACTTTCAATTCAGTTGTAAGACACACCCCCTCTCCCACGTGCCACTCGAAAAGGATGTAAGGCCTGTCATTGGACGACGGTACGAGCAGTTTACGAGATATTATTGGATCTGCGAATCCCGTGCATGAGAAACGGATGCAAAGCATATCAGAAGTTAATGGTGGCTCGCTCACTGTTGCTGTAAAATGCTGAACGTGGCCCTACCTGAGCATGCACAGTGATATGTGTCCAGGATGGGAGCTGATAATCGTGATACTGTCAAAAGGACCAGCCTCCCGACCCGTGACCCAAACTGAAACATGCGACGGAGGTGAGCAAGGGCAGCGGCTCAAGTCGCTGGAGAAAGCCGATGGACTGAAGAAAACGCACATTTTTTTCAGTTATATCACATTCATTTTAAAAAAACACTATATGATCATCTTTAAATATTTTATTTTTATTAAAATAATTGCCTGTGTATGATTGGGAAAAGGAAGACTCTCGGAATGAGGATACAGAGAAGGCAGCAATCACACTTTTGTGTAACAAATGGTAATGTTTAAACTAATGTTGTGTATTACTTATGTGTCTCTTTCAAATAAAAATAAATAAATAATAAAAAAAGGTAATATATATATATATATATATATATATATATATATATATATATATATATATATATATATATATATATATACATGTACATTGGCAGCCAAATGTTGGGAATAATGTACAGATTTTGCTGTTTCGGAAGGAAATTGGTACTTTAAAGTAAAAAGTATAGTCAGGACATTAGTGATGTAAAAAACAGCATCATCACTATTTGAAAAAAGTCATTTTTGATCAAATCTAGACAGGCCTCATTTCCATGACAGCCATCACTCCAACACCTTATCCTTGAGTAATCATGCTAAATTGCTAATTTGGTATTAGAAAATCACTTGCCATTATATTAAACACAGCTGAAAGCTATTTGGTTCGTTAAATGAAGCTTAACATTGTCTTTGTGTTTGTTTTTGAGTTGCCACATTATGCAATTGACTGGCATGTCTTAAAGCAAATATTAGGTCAAAAATGGCAAAAAAGAAACAGCTTTCTCTAGAAACTCATCAGACAATCATTGTTTTGAGGAATGAAGGCTATACAATGCTTAAAATTGCCAAAAAACTGAAGATTTCATTCAAAGGTGTACACTACAGTCTTCAAAGACAACTGACTCTAACAAGGACAGAAAGAGATGTGGAAGGCCAGATGTACAATTAATCAAGAGGATAAGTACATCAGAGTCTCTAGTTTGAGAAATAGATGCCTCACATGTCCTCAGCTGACAGCTTCATTGAATTCTACCCGCTCAACACCAGTTTCATGTACAACAGTAAAGAGAAGACTCAGGGGTGAAGGCCTTATGGGAAGAATTGCAAAGAAAAAGCCACTTTTGAAACAGAAATACAAAAAGAAAATGTTAGAGTGGGCAAAGAAACACAGACATTGGACAACAGATAATTGGAAAAGAGTGTTATGGATCTTAACCCCATTGAGCATTTGTGGGATCAGCTAGACTGTAAGGTGCGTGAGAAGTGCCCGACAAGACAGCCACATCTATGACAAGTGCTACAGGAAGTGTGGGGTGAAATGTCACCTGAGTATCTGGACAAACTAACAGCTAGAATGTCAAGGATCTGCAAAGCTGTCATTGCTGCACGTGGAGGATTTTTTGATGAGAACTCTTTGAAGTAGTTTAAGAAGTTCTGAATTTTTTTTTCAAACTGTAGTAGTAATTTTTCACTTTATTAATGTCCTGACTATACATTGTGATCAGTTGGATGCCACTTTGGTGAATAAATGTACATTATTCCAAACTTATGGCTGCCAGTGTGTGTGTGTGTGTGTGTGTGTGTGTGTGTGTGTGTGTGTGTGTGTGTGTATATATATATACATCATTTGATTGTGCTCGATTTGTGCCGGTTTGTGCTGTTAAAAGAAACATCATAACGTTTTCCTTTCTTTGTATTAAACAAGATAGCGTTTAGGAGCCGTGAAATCGCGCAAGTAAACAGACAGTTTTCAGCTCTGAAAATTCGTTTGAATTTAGCTAGAAGCTGGCACGACTTGAGTTGATGGTGTTTATGTAATTGCATAGGCCAATGTGGTAGCTAATATTCAAAATATTTCTTTGAAATTTCAGCGCAATGTTTGAAAACATGTTAGGTGCTGTTCACATGCTGGAATGTGTTTGTTGTTGCACTAAAATTACACGCAGCGCCACAAAAGAGAAAAAACGTTGGAGTTTCGACTCGAGATGCACGTTAAACAGTTTAGATTCTTTTTTAACTTGACATGGCATCTAAAAACATGAACAAGCCGTCAAAGACGTCTGTCTAGCTCACGTTTACATTTAAATAAATTATAACCCCCCCAACCCTAACCCAAACAGCAAGGACGGACACAAAAACGCGCTCAATGTGAACAGCCCCTCAGTGTAAGACTAGACCTCTTTAGAAAAGTTTAATCACACTTGCCTTTTCTTTATTATTTGTTACTGCACATTTTAGAATTTAGAGTAGGCTATTAAGTCATCAGAACTAAGAAGTAACACAAAAGAATGGAAATTATGCAGTGTCCAAAACAAATGAAATCAGAAACATCTTCTATTTGAACTTCTTCAGTTTAGCCTTTTGTATATTCCAGCTCTGCACACAGTACATTTTCTCAATCAACTTCAGGTGCATTCTGAGATGCTTTTTAAACAGTATTGAATGATTTCATATGCTGGACACTTGTTGGCTACTTTTCTTTAAAATAAATACTAATAAATAAATAAATAAAACAAACAAATAAATAAAAGTTTAATATAGACATATATAATTAGGCACAATTTATTTTTGAGTTCAGAAATAATCCCAAGTACTTGACCATATGATTTTGATCAAAAGGTTCTAAGATTATGAGAAAAAAAACAAACAAAAAAAAACTTAGTGTCCTTTTGGACTGGCTGTGTAGGCTACATTTATTTTATATTTATATGTTCTTAATATAAATTTTATTTACTAGCTTAATAAAAATATATTATTTGATTTGTATTGTGTCTTGCTATATCTATGTTTTGCTATTAGTGTAGATAAATATAATAATAGAATAACTGAGTTTCAAGTTTTTAAGCTTAAAGTAACCATTTAAAGTGATTTTAATAAGGACAATTTAGAAATTTTACCAAACAATTTGGTCAAATTAGCTTCAGAAAAGGTGACTTTAGCTGAAAGGTGAGTAGTTTACATCCCTGGTTTAAATATCAGACCAAATCTGATATTTCCTGACAGCAAGGTCATAACCATGTCTTGAACATTGGGGGAGGGGGGACCAAACCATTTTGGGGGTGGGGGGTCTCGGGTGTTGAAGTCACAAATATAATGATCCTCTTTGGTCCTTTAATATAGTAAAGGCGCTGAATGCAATCATTTTCTGAATAAAGGCTTGAAAAGCGATAAAGGCCTAAAATTGTATCATTTTTGGTTTTAAAAGATACATGTATTTTTAAAGTTCACACAGTACAAGACGAACACTGTCTGCATTGCTAGCAATTTGCCTGTTTCAGTCATCTTTTCTTTCTTTTTATGCTGTCTCAAAGAAAAGATGAATATAATTTTAATTTCTTTTCATCATTGATGTATCTGTAAAATGACATGACTGAAAATGAAATGACATGACAGCTGGCTAGCAAAAAGAAAATACACAAAATTATTCACTGCCCTCAAGTTGTCCCTCATTGTTTTTTCCTCGCAGTAGAATCTTAACACAATATATTCTTCAAGAATCCTAAGGCTGCTCTTTTCCATACAAAAACAGTTCATATTGACCACTGCTGTCAAGGTCCAAAGAGAGAGAAAAAAGTAGTCCATACAACACAAAGCTGTTGTGTGGCCCCAGAAAGCTTGGAATATAGTGCACTTGTCATATGGACTACTGTTGTCTTTATACTGAAACTTTAATAGTGCTTTATAGTATTTGTCCTTTTTTAAGCTTGACAGCTCCTGCTCACTATAAACTGTTAATCTATGGAATAGAGCTGCTTAAAATATCTATATTTATGGTCCAAGAAAAAACCCAGCATATTGGTTTTGAACAACATAAGGGTGATTAAATCAGTGAGTAAAAGTACATTTTCCATATTTAGGTGAACTACTCCTTTTACTGGTGGCTCATTTTTTGAGCACAAACCTGACAAGACATCCTCAAAATAAAATCGGTCTCTTATAAAAGTAGACTTTTAGGAGATGCTGTACAAAATTCAGAATTAATTAAAGACATAAAGAAATTATTTACAAAAACTTACATTGATTTTAAATTATTACCTAATAATATTTGCATTAAGAATATACGACACTGTCCTTGCCAAAACCTAAAAATTAAATTGAAGCCACAAGTCACAGGACTTACCATGTTCTAGTTCTGATCTGGGTAATAACACTCTACATTGTGTGTTTTTTATAATAGATCATTTTCTTAGACAATGTCAAGAGAATTTTCTAAAAAGTTACTTCAAAAGCCTGCCAGATTACCACATTCATTCAATTCCTTTATAATATACACACATTCGCTCTTTGTCTTAAGACTGATTCGCTGAAAACTGCTCCATTAATATTTTCACATTCACAGTTATGAATGACATACAAATCACATACTGTACATGACATATTTTAAATTCAAAATGGTGAATTTCGCCAAATGGTGAATAGTTTGCACACTTGGAAATTTATGTCGGTCAGTACAACATTTTAATCATAAGAGAGTGGTCAAATATTGCATGTTTATTTAGATCCTTACATCTCACATGACACTAACACTCTTAACCTGAACTGCTGGGATAATCCATGAGGTTCCTGCTTAGCATCTTAAACTTGAGTCCCGCCTTCATCAATTTGATTGGCATATGTATATTGGCATATATCTCATATGACATTGACGAAAGGTGTTAGACTACTGAGTGCGGTAAAAATGTAACTTTTTTAAACCATTATGTTATTCCTGCAAAAACTTAATGACAATTAGACAAAGGTGCATAATGGACTGCAGAAGAACAGCAACAAGGATATCAATTATTGGGGGGACAATCTGGCCATATCTGATTATTGGGGGGGACTTGTCCCCCTCAAATTATATTGTGGATACAGCCCTGCCTGACAGAGAAAGAGAGATGTGTTTGAGTTTGATGGGGTGAAAGATTAAATCTTTGCCAAAAAATGAATGCTTCAACGATACCAAACACGGCACAAACCAGAAGCGAGCACAAACAATGGAGACAGGTGAGAATAATTGACATGGAGTTTAGCCTGCATGATTTCACGGCTCCTAAAAGCTATCTTGTTTGGTACAAAGAAAGGAAAACGTTATGATGTTTCTTTTAACGGCAAAAATCGAGCGCAAATGAACGGCACCAGTTTGGAGTGATTTGGACCTCATGGGGTGGAAAGGGACAACACACAGCCAAAAAAATAATGTTTCTGTGAGAGGTTCATAGGGTGGGAAAAGGAGGAAATGGGAACCTTGGGATTTCAACTTAAATTTAGAACTTTTCAGCACAGTCTTTTTTCTGTCCTGTAGCTCTCTCTCCCCTTGTCTCTGGCGTGGTCCCTTTTTATCACTCTCTCCAGTGCTTACTGCAATCAGAAATAGGTGTTAGACATTATAGCACTCAGGTGTGTGCACCCTTACCGCTTTCTCTCTCCGGACGAATGCTCGACCACGCCCCCGCCGCCACAGTCTAATATCTCAAACACTGAACCAGCACAAACGTTCATTTTTGAATGGTATAGATTTGGTAAAGATTTAATTATATGGGGTGCCAACTTCACGGAGGTGCTTTAGTACAAGATCTGGTGGTATTCTTCATTGGCTCGGTACCTCAAGCGGTGAAGTAGGGTGAGGCAAATGGCGGTTGCTGCGCCTGTTTCAGTTTGGGGTGCGGGTCGGGAGGCTGGTTCTGTTGACAGCATCACGATTACCAGCTCCCATCCTGGACACTTATCACCATGCACGCCCAGGTAGGGCCACTTTCAGCATTTTAAAGCAACAGTGAGCGAGCCACCATTAACTTCTGATATGCTTCGCATCCATTTCTTATGCCCCGGATTCGCAGATTCAATAATATCATGTAAACTGCTCGTACCGTCGTCCAATGACAGGCCGTCTTACATCCTCTTCGAGTGGCATGTGGGAGAGGGGGTGTGTCTTATAACTGAATCGAAAGTTCATTGGTTGCCTCACAAGTCAACAGTCCAATGGCATATTTTAAACTTGAATCTCAATAGGAGAAAGAAAGGGAAAAAGAAAAGCCACTGGCAAATGGATGAGGAAAAGCAATTGGCAAATGACTTAAGAAAAGCAATAACCAAATACCTTTTTAAAATGCAATTTAAAAGGTGCTTTTAAAGTGCATTAAAAAGTGCATTTAAAAGACTCATTAATATACAAATTTATTGCTAATCTAACCTTTAATTGAAGTAAAACAATTGAAACAGGGGAAATATCTCATTATTAAATAAATATTTTTCTCCAAAACACGTTGGCCACAATTATTGGCACCCCTAGAAATTCTTATGAGTAAAATATATCTGAAGTATATTCCCATTCATATTTTAAATTTTTTAGTGCACCCGGGTGACTAGGAACTTGAAATTGTTCAGCAATGACTTCCTGTTTCACAAGGGTATAAATATGAGGTAACGCACAGGCCAAATTCCCTTAATCATCAATCACAGTGGGTTAGACTAAAGAATATAGTTCTGATGTGTGGCAAAAGGTTGTTGAGCTTCACAAAATGGGAAGTGACTATAAGAAAATAGCCAAATCATTGAAAATGCCCATTTCCACCATCAGGGCAATAATTAACAAGTTCCAATCAGCTGAAGATCTTTAGAATCGGCCTGGAAAAGGACGTGTGTCTATATCGTCTCCACGCACAGTGAGGAGGATGGTTCAAGTGGCCAAAGAATCTCCAAGGATCACAGCTGGAGAATTGCAGAAATTAGTTGGGTCTTGGGGTCAGAAGGTCTCAAAAAAATATCAGTGTGATAAAGATATGTTCGTAGGCAATGGAGGAGTCAGGAGACAGCGAACAGTTGAGTGTTTATTCTTATCGTCAGCTTCACACATTCAAACATAAAGCAAAACGGCTCTGGGTGGCCAACTCAAAATAGCTTTCTCTCTGTGGTCTGTTGCTCTGGTCACTCTCTTTCTCCCCTCTGCCGCTCTGGTGGGCCTTATCAGGTCTCCCTCTGCTATCACTATAATGAGAGACAGGTGTTAGAGTAATTACAGCCCAGGTGACGAGTTTTACCGCTTTCCCTCTTCCCTCTCCCAAAATTCAAGCGTCTTCAGTTTGCCAGACACTACTGGAACTTTAAATGCGACCAGGTTCAATGGTCAGATGAAACAAAAAAGAGCTTTTTGGCAGCAAACACCAGAGATTGGTTAGACGCACACAGAGATGAAGAAGTACCCAATGCCCACAGTTAAATGTGGTGCTGGATCTTTAATGTTGTGGTGCTGTTTTTCTGCAAGAGGTCCTGGACATCTTGTTTGGATACATGGCATTACGGACTCTATCAAATACCAACAGATAAAGATAAAAACCTGGCTGCCTCTGCCAGAAAGCTTACAATGGGCCCTGGTTGGATCTTCCAGCAGGACAATGATCCAAAACAAACATCAAAATCAACATAAAAATGGTTCACTGACCACAAAATCAATCGCCATGGCCATCCCAGCCTCCTGACCTGAACCCCATAGAAAATGTGTGGGGTGAACTGAAGAGGAGAGTCCACCAACATGGACCTCTGAATTGAAGGATCTGTAGAGATTCTGTATGGAGGAATGGTTTCAGATCACTTACCAGGTGTTCTCCAACCTCATTATGCATTATAAGAGAAGACTCTGAGCTGTTATCTTGGCAAAGGGAGGTTACAAAATGTATTGAATAAAAGGGTGCCAATAATTATGGCCAAAGCATTTTGGAGAAAAATATTTATTTAATAATGAGATATTTCCCCTGTTTCAATTGTTTTATTTCAGTTAAAAGTTAGATTTTTGTGATTTTTTTTTTAATGAAAGATCAAAAGGATAAACAATGCAGATTTGTTTTTCAAGCCTTCATTGCTAATATTTACCAAGGGTGCCAATATTTTTGGCCACCACTGTATATACAGTGGTGTATATACGGGGGGGGGGGGGGGGGTTACAAACTGGTAATTACAAGGGTATTATGCTATAAATGTGGTTTATGAGGACATTTCTAGTGTCTCCATAATTCAAATCACTTAAAAAACATACTAAACGATGTTTTATTGAAAATGTAAAAATGCAGAAAGTTTTTTGTGAGGGTTAGGTTTAGGGTTAGGGGATAGAACCTATAGTTCATACAGTATAAAAATCATTATGTCTATGGAGAGTCCTCATAATGATAGCTGCACCAACATTTTATTTACAATCTTAGTGCCTATTGAGCTGTTTGAAACAAATGGCAGTCAGTTCAGCGTACGGGCTGCATGCATGATCGGTTGCTTTTGTGAAACCAAACATGTAGCCATGGGTGTACTCTGTTTTACATCTAATCATATTTAAATTTTTTCAGCATCCAAAAAGATGCATTTTAACAGAGTCAGCCCTCTGAGGTCTACTTATAATGTTAGTTAAATTAAGTTAGTTAAGTAATAATTTAGTTTTTCTGTGACCATTTTCCACCCCTTGGAATTAAAAGGTCATTTTTTTGAGGGTATGCTTTCATGTCCAATATAGTTTTTAACTGCCCCATCCTTCAATAACATCTCTTTGCCAAGTCTGCATTGCATTGTGACAGGTTCACAAAACAATTTGTGCTGAAATGTGCCACACAAACTGTTCAGAAATTATCTATTTTTGAAAGAAAATGGAAAATTAGATTTTCTCATGAATTGACCACTTTAAGGAAGGTTTAAGCACCTTTATGCTTTTAGATTTAGAGAACATTTGTATCTAATATTGTGATATTTTTGAGAGTGTTTGAAGCTAGATTTGCCATACAAAGGGGTTGTAAAGGGGTCATATCATGAAAATTAAAATTTTCTTTTGAAACAAAACGGTTTGATGTAATATGCAGACGTACTGTAACTTGTTCTGTAAATGTACCTGTTTCTCACCCACACCTGTCTTATTACTTCTGAAGACATGGATTTAACCACTGGAGTCGCATGGATTAATTTTATGCTGCCCTTATGTGTGTGTTTGGAGTTTCAAAGTTCTGACCACCATTGTCTTGAATTGCATGAACCTACAGAGCTGATATATTTTTCTAAAAATCTTAATTTGTATTCAGCAGATGAAATAAAGTTACACACATCTGGGATGACATGAGTGTGAGTAAATTATGAGATAATTTTTATTTTTGGGTGAACTATCCCTTTAATGAATCAAGCTGCAAAAACATCTTGTTCTGAAATTCACAACAACAAATAGATTAAAGGCAAGGGTATAAGTTTTTTTCCACTTACCATTACGTTTCACGCACAGAAAAGCCTTCTAGCTTTTCGAAGTATACTTCTTTCCACCCTCCTTTATGGACATGTTCAATGCATGCGCATAATGAATGCTTCGTGATAGTCTTTGGTACATTCAACAAAATTTATGTCAAATGTACTGTGTGCAATATGTAGCGCTCTGCGGTAAACCGAAGTAAACTTTAGCTTTAACACATAACAGTTTTCTGCCTTCTGTACACGAGAATCAACATTCAACTTCTGAGCGTGTTGCATTGTTTCCCCGCAAATGTGATTCCTTTGTAAATCCATTAATGCATTACAAAGTCTGTGTAAATGCTCTTTTCAAGAAAAAAATTATATGTTAAAAACATTTATGACATGACCCCTGTACCTCTGATTAAAGCATGCACAATAGATTTTGGTTTTGGTGCTGAATATGGCCTCATGCTGGAAAATAGAAAGGCAGACATGTTTCATCTATGGGTCAGCAGATGCCCCTGATCCACCTGTTTTCATTGAAAAGACGTGTTTTTTTGTTTTGTTTTGTTTTTTACATTCAAAGAGCATTTTGGTAACAATGATTTTGATCTTCTCTGATGTGTAGTGAAATGTACTATCATTTCATTTCATTTCAACATTTATTTGGTAACACTATGATTTAGTTCTAATTGTTCAGATCAGCTAATACATTAGGTATCATGAACTAAAAATGATAAATCTCTTCACAGCATTAATTAATCTTGTTTAACGTTAATTTATGCAAATACAGTTGTTCATTGTTAGTTTATGCTAGTTCATAATGCATTAATAACAGATTACATTTACATATATAACATTGTTCTTATAATTATTTTTCACAACCTGTTTCTACCTCACCCTTGCTTTATTTTTCTCTGTTGTCTAGGAGACAAGGTCTGACTTGAAATGAAGTACCACTCAAAAATAATAACCATTTAGGGTATGGGTTTCTATTCATATTGAACGCAAATATATGGAAATCAAGACCAATAAACACTTGTCTTGTTGCTTCTGTCTTTGTAATTGCATTCCATTTACGATTCTATACTGTGCTATCATCAACCTCATCAAAGTTTCCCCACATAAAAGGACACACATAAATAAAAGTTTAATAAGGTGCGTGGAACCACAAAATAAAGACGAAAAGTCTGGGAACCAAAGAAAAGCTGCTAAAAAGTGAAGCCTTGTTTTAACTAAGCATAGCTGAAATAACAGGGGAATCTCATCATTTGCAGTATTCTGCCCAGGTGTACAAATACGTTTTTGTGTGTTAGGTAGACACTGAAGTCAATATCAATGTTTTGATATAAACTCAGCAAAAAAAGAAATGTCCTCTCACTTTCAACTGCTTTTATTTTCAGCAAACTTAACATGTGTAAATATTTGTATGAACATAAAAAGATTCAGCAACTAACACATAAACTGAACAAGTTTCACAGACGTGTGACCAACAGAAATTGAATAATGTGTCCTTGAACAAAGGGGGGGTGGGGGGGGGGGTCAAAATCAAAAGTAACAGTCAGTATCTGATGTGGCCACCAGCTGCATTAAATACTGCAGTGCATCTCCTCCTCATGGACTGCACCAGATTCGCCAGTTCTTGCTGTGAGATGTTACCCCACTCTTCCACCAAGGCACTTGCAAGTTCCCGGACATTTCTGGGGGGAATGGCCCTAGCCCTCACCCTCCGATCCAACAGGTCCCAGACGTGCTCAATGGGATTGAAATCTGGGCTCTTCGCTGGCCATGGCAGAACACTGACATTCCTATCTTACAGGAAATCACGCACAGAACGAGCAGTATGGCTGGTGGCATTGTCATGCTGGAGGGTTATGTCAGGATGAGCCTGCAGGAAGGGTACCACATGAGTGAGGAGGATGTCTTCCCTGTAACGCACAGCATTGAGATTGCCTGCAATGACAACAAGCTCAGTCCGATGATGCTGTGACACACCTCCCCAGACGATGATGGACCCTCCACCTCCAAATCGATCCCGCTCGTCAGTGAAGAGCACTTTTTGCCAGTCCTGTCTGGTCCAGTGAAGGTGGGTTTGTGCCCATAGGTGTCATTGTTGCCAGTGATGTCTGGTAAGGACCTGCCTTGCAACAGGCCTACAAGCCCTCAGTCCAGCCTCTCTCAGCCTATTGCGGACAGTCTGAGCACTGATGGAGGGATTGTGCGTTCCTGGTGTAACCCAGGCAGATGTTGTTGCCATCCTGTACCTGTCCCGCAGGTGTGATATTCGGATGTACCGATCCTGTGCAGGTGTTGTTACACGTGATCTGCCACTGCGAGGATGATCAGCTGTCCTTCCTGTCTTCCTGTAGCGCTGTCTTAGGCATCTCACAGTACGGACATTGCAGTTTATTGCCCTGGCCACATCTGCAGTCCTCATGCCTCCATGCAGCATGCCTAAAGCACACTCGCGCAGATGAGCAGGGACCCTGGGCATCTTTCTTCTGTTTTTCAGAGTCAGTAGAAAGGTTTCTTTAGTGTCCTAAGTTTTTATAACTGTGACCTTAATTGCCTACCGTCTGTAAGCTGTTAGTGTCTTAACGACCGTTCCACAGGTGCATGTTCATGAATTGTTTATGGGTCATTGAAGAAGCATGGAAAACATTGTTTAAACCCTTTACAATAAAGATCTGTAAAGTTATTTGGATTTTTACAAAATTATCTTTAAAATACAGTGTCCTGATAAAGGGACGTTTCTAATTTTGCTGAGTACAAATATTTTCTTTCTTTTTTTTTCAAAGAAAATTGCCAGAATCTTTATGGGGTAAATGGCTGCAGTTTTTGAAAAATCACAAAGAACATAATTAAACTGCAACAATGTTAAATTAGGTGAAGGCTTAAGCTGCGATACATAAATGAAATTGTGTTGAGCGTATTTAATTATTTTAATTTTCATTTATTATAAATGCAATTAAATCAACCTATGAATTCCATGAATTCAATAATCTTTGAATCTCAGAGGATCCGAAAACATTGAAATGAATGGAAATTAAAATGAATTGTCTCCTATTTTCACCTAATTGTATCTACCATGCACACTCTGTGAGATTATCACATGAGAACAGTTTAATTGTAAGTATGTTGATCCATGTTAAATAGTAGTTATATAATGGATTCTAAAGATCATTTTATGTAATGAGCCATGCTGTTCACTTACTTGTTTTCAGGGGGCTAAAACTGTCCAGTCACATTTCTCATTTATTTTGACAATTTCCATTCTTTGTTGGGTGTCTTGGAGGAGCTCCCATCTCTGTGCTATTTAAAAATGGCAACGTCTCCCATAATCTGTTCTGTCTCCCCCACAGCTGTGATTTTTTTTTTTCCCACCGAGAAAACAGCTTTTCCATATTATTTAATTACTTTTCCCACACATCACAGGCCTAACCGGATGAAGCATGTCTCCAATTTAGCAACAAAGTCAACTGGGATGGGACTAAACAAAACATAACAAGCTCTTGGTTGTAGAATGTCCCCAGTAAATGAGCAAGTCTGAGGAAGCTTAGCAGGTTGTACAAAATATTGCGCTGTATCTTGAGCTGCCAGTAAAGGATATAGTTCACCCAAAAATGAAAATGATGACAATCATCTTTGGGTGAACTATCACTTTAAATTGCTCCCAGTACCTACCCCGCTGTTTTTGATAGTGTGCGTGATCAGCTATAGCACCTGATGACTCACTGCAGTGGCACAGAATGTCTTGGACGTGGCGAGCACGTCATGATTATTTTTCTTCTCTCTTCTCTGCAGTCCTCTTATGATGAAGGTTGGGGTGTGGAGGGGCAATTTGTCCACACCGGCTGAAGTGGTGGAGAATTGATAACATTACTTCTTCTCTGAAGTAAAAAATATAATAATATTATGCACTTCTTTTGGGATTTTATGTTTTTTAGATCTTATTTACATATGCATTTCTTGATTTCACCATTCATTTACATATGCAAATAAGAAAATGTATGTAACTTCTAAACAGTAAAATCCTACACTTCTATGAGTTGAAACATGAAGAAAATACGAGAATGTGTCATGTAGTGGGGCCATATTGCTGCCATCTGGTGAAAAAAGATAAATTGATAAGCTTGACATATTGACATTGCTTGAAAACCTGTTATGACAATAATAGCCAGTAGATGGCTGCAGTGTTCTATGCAGCCACCTACTGTGTAGTAATTCTAAATGTAAACACAAGTTATGCATTTGGATGTATATTTAGACATTATAAAACTATAATCTGTCATAGTTTAGCATTATTATTATTATTATTATTATTATTATTATTTTTTACTGTTTTGAAATGTAAATTTATGCAATAATGTCACATTATGCTTACAGTCAAACCTGACCTGGTGTTACAAGGAGAAGACATAGAATAATTATTTTGTTACCAAGCATTTATTTCAAAAATCAAACTGTAATAACCTAAGTAAATTAACCTAAGTAAATTAATAATAATTGTGTGACTATTTGCACTAGGTCTAAATAGTATCTGCCACATAACATGGCTATTTGCAGTCAAATAGTCTGGTGGAAACACAGAAATGAATGACAAACCCTCAGTGTTGCTGCAATGTTGTAGCGTGTAAAGATGACATGGATGTTTTTTCAGTACGGAAGGACCCGGGTTCGATTCCGCCTTTTTCCTTCAATACTACTTATAATAATAAATAAAAATGAACAAAGTTTGATTGCCTCACAGTGATTTAGTCACAGTGACGGTCTGGGATACGAAAGAAAGATTTGATCAGGGGAAAATCAACCATGGTTTTATTATAGTAATATTGTAGTCACCTTGGGAAAGCCATAGTTTTAATGAAATTAACAATGGTGTAACTACAGTAAGATGGTGTTAATATAGTAACCATGTTTAATTTGTGGTTACTATGATTTTACTACAAAATACCATGCTGATACTATGGTTACTGTAGTAAAATATGGTTATTTTTTGTAAGGTTAGGGTTAGGTTTAGGGGTGGGTGTAGGGTGTCTGTGGGACCCTGAATAAACACAATAAACACACTGCTATTTAACTGACCCATCACTAAGATTAGAATGAAGGGGAAGCGACACGGTTTTTGGCAAAATGTTCTCATAAACGGAATGGATAATATTTTTACGTGGGCCGATGTGAAAAGTGACATTGTAATGCATATTCATCTGAAGTTTTTTGTAAAAGAAATAGTTAAATTACACAGTCATTTGAATAAAAACTATGGAGACTGTGAATCAGAATTATGACTAACAAGTGTTACCGTCACTTGAAAAGAGAAAAACTTCAGTTAATAGAGATTACACATCTAATAACATTAGTGTAAGTGAACAGAGCTCACTTCGATGTTGTGAACTGTTTATTCACTATAGATATTTCTGTGACTTGAATTAATACATAAACGAATTAACGTTCAGTTTTTAGCTTTATTTTACAATGAGGGAAATGTAGGTGTCATTGTAGATATTATATGTTCATTTGGGAATGAGGGCTGACACAGTTTAATCCAGAACATGCTCTTCTCCAGATTTTTTTAAACATTGTTTTTAATCAAAAAAGAAAAACACTGCTGGTATCTCTCTGGGAAACTCGTGTCACTATTACAAATGACCCGGCAACAACGTGTTTTACATTTTTTGGATCATTTTGATAAAATCCCGCTTAAAAGTACTCAAACACACATTACTTCCGTTAATAGGCTGTCATTGGAAAATAGCAAACACGTGTTAGCGTAATGGCAGCAGGGCAACAGTTGCTAAGACAGGATTGGTCAGAAGCGCTTTTAAGGCGGAGCTTAGCAAAGGGTCAATTAGGAGTGCAAATAGTATCTGTCACAATTTGCACTTAGTGCAAATAGCCTCTGCCTAATAACAAAGTCAAGAAAATTAACAGAAATAAACTGAAATGAACATGGACAGTGAAAATTAGTGTATAAAACAGAAGACATAGACTTTGTTCTTTTCTCTGTGTGCGTGCGTGTATGTGTGTATATGTATGTTTGTGTGTGAGTGTGTATGTGTGTTTGTGTGTGTGTGTGCGTGTGTGTGTATGTTTGTGTGTGTGTGTGGGTGTGTTTGTGTTTGTGTGTGTGCGTGCATGTGTGTGTGTGTTTGTGTGTGCTCACCCATTTATTTCCCCACTTATTTCCCCATTCAGAAAACCCATTTATTTCTGTGTGTGTATATGTGTGTTTGTGTGTGAGAGTGTATGTGTGTTTGTATGTGTGTGCATGCATGCATGTGTGTTTGTGTTTGTTTGTGTGTGTGTGCATGCGTGTGTGTGTGTTTGTGTGTGCTCACCCATTTATTTCCCCATTTATTTCGCCATTTATTTCGCCATTCAGAAACCCATTTATTTCTGTGTGTGTATATGTGTGTTTATGTGTGAGTGTGTATGTGTGTTTGTGTGTGCATGCGTGTGTGATTGTGTGTGAGTGTGTATGTGTATTTGTGGGCAGGTTTAAATGGTTTATGAGGACTTTTTTTAGGTTACAAACTGGTAATTACAACGGTATTATGCTATAAATGTGGTTTATGAGGACATTTCTAGTGTCCCCATAATTTAAATTGCTTAAAAAACATACTAAACAAAGTTTTATTGAAAATGTAAAAATGCAGAACGTTTTTTTGTGAGGGTTAGGTTTAGGGTTAGGGTTAGGGGATAGAATCTATAGTTCATACAGTATAAAAATCATTATGTCTATGGAGAGTCCTCATAACGATAGCTGCACCAACATGTGTGTGTGTGTGTGCGAGTGTGTGTTGCATTATGGTTGTGTTATGGTATTGCCCCCTCATTTATGTGTGTGTGTTCTGCATTGTGGCTGATTTATGGATTTTATTTGACAAATACAAAAAAATTGCTCTGTTTTTTTACTCTTTCCCATTCATTTCCTATGCTTGGTAAATTTTGAGTGCAAACAGTAAAAGTGTCACTTTTTTATGACTACTTAGACTGATCGAGTCAAGTTCAAGACTGCTCAGATAAAATAAACCAATTTTATTACATCGGAAAAACTGATTTCGGTCAAAAATATCCGAACAGTATAAGAAGGTTAAAGGCATAGTTCACCCAAAAATGATAATGTTCTCATCATGCACTCACCCTTATGCCATCTCAAATGTATGAACATATGAAATTCTTTCAAACAAACACATATATTTTGATGGAGATTTGATATGTTCATATCTATATAATGCAAGTCAGTGGGGTCCAAAACTTCCACGCTCCAAAAAGGACATAAAGGTAATCAATAAGACTCGAGTGGTATAATCCATGTCTTGTGAAGCTATAAGATCGGTAAAATACTAGCTTCAGCCATTCTTTCTAACATAGAAATTCTTCCAATAGATATTCTTATCATTAGTTAAAAATTGTATTAATAGTATATCCTCTTTTTTTGGTGTTTAGAAATAAAAGTAGACTTACATCACCGTGACTGAGCAGGGCAAGTTGCTGAACACCGAATAGATAATTTACTGTAGACAGTTAGGGCTGGGAATCGATGCAGATTTCCCGAATCACATGCTCTGGATTTGATTTTATTCGGATTCAGTTGGATTCAGTTTTGTTTTAACTTGGGTATTTTTCAGTTATAATATCCATTTTTTTTTTTTTTTTTTTTTACATATGAAAGCAATTTGATGATTCCCAATACCAATTTCGATACCAAAATAAAACGCTAACCAATTTGAGTAAACATTGTTTCAAGTTAACAAGTAATTATTTAAGACAAGTAAACAGTTAGTAATAAAGTGAGAACAAAGAAACAAATTACAAGCAATAAAACAAATAATAACAACAGAAAAAAGATACAAATTAAGAAAAAGTGATTTAGAGTTTTTAACTGCAGTATAAAGCATTCAAGTAAGCATTCAAATTGAAAAAGGGAATTAATTACTGGTCTTTCCTGAATGATCATAATATATTGACATTTTTGAAGCTAGTAAAGTTACTGGACAGCAGCAGGTTTATTAACTGCATTTACTATATTTCTATACAAATCCCCTTTTCCTGCTGTTTACATTCACTTTAGACATAATTGACTGTTTACATTACTACCTCACCAAGTCGGGCATTTTCATTAACTGAAGTGTATTTAGGTGCTTATTTGCAATACCGCACCACAAGCGCACTCAGAGCACACGCACACATAAAACATATTGTCATTGTCAAACAAGACAATTCTGCAGTCAAGTTTCAATAGTTTATTAAGTTTATGTTTAGACTGGGGAGAAGGTTTTGAGTTGGATACAGTGTATGTAACTAGTTACATTATGTTCACATTCTTGAGATCAAAGAAAAACTATTTTTTTCTCATTATTTTACCCTTTTTATATATGTACAGCACTTCTGTCTCTGTATCATTCGGGCATCATGAAGTAATCTCAGATTGAGGGAGCTAATGGGCTCTCATCCTCTTAAAGAAATATTCCAGGTTCAATACAAGTTAAGCTCAATCGACAGCGTATAGTATAATGTTGATTTTCACAAAAATTAATTTAGACTCTTCCCTTTCTATAATAAAAGCAAAAATCAAGGTTACAGTGAGGCACCCAATGGAAGTGAATGGGGCCAATTTTGGAGGGTTGAGAGACAGAAATGGGAAGCTTATAATTTTATAAAAGCACATATTAATTCTTCGGTTAAAACTAATTTGTGCTGTAAAGTTGTTTAAATTGTTTTTTAGGGTTTTAGGGTTTATTGACATTACATTGTCATGGCAACGATGTTGTACAAATTGGCTATAACTTTACACAGAAAAGTTAAGTAAGTGATTTTATCACACTAAAGTCATATTAACACTTATATTGTTTATGCCTTGTGGTTATACTTTTGAAATAGTGAGCATTTTAAGGTTTATGGATTGGCCCCCATTCACTTATATTATAAGTGCCTCTCTGTAAACCAGATCTTTGCTTTTTTTTCTTTTTTTTTTTAAAGAAAAGGAGGGGCAATTCAAATAAAAATTTTGTGTTAACCAATATTATGTAACAAATGCTGTCAAATGAGCTTAACTTGTATTGAACCCGGAATATTTCTTTAAGGTTACAAACACCTCTCCAGTGTTGTAAGTGTAGACTAATATGGATCGCTCACATTTGTGCTTTAGAGCAATGCAAAAGGATGTGTAAATCATAGTCACTCAGCTCTTGGCTAAAAGAGTAAATTGTGCCAGTTTAATAAGCTGTGAAAGCAAAGCTCTCTTTCTGCACATGATTAATAAGCTTATGGTAATTGGGTTGGAATGTCCTCTGAGTAAAACAGATATTTTTACCCATCATCAATAATATTTTTGCCTAGAAAAATCTTTGATCTTGGCATTGTGTGTTTGCACATTTAATCAATGTACACATACAGCATTTTTCCTTATTTATGAAGTACGATTCACATTAATTAATAAATATACTCATTGCCTAAATGCATATTACTTTAAAATGTGCAGATTTATACATTCTGATTATGGCATTGGATTTCATTGGAAATTTTCGCAAGGCTAAGATTAATGTAAATCGATGAATCTGTGTTTGCAAGGCAAAATGGATTAACATTAAACTACAAACATCAATTAGGCAGTAAAAAACCTTTAAAAGTAACACCAATTTTCATTTCACATGAGAGATACTCTATAATTACCATTGCAGCTTTGACAGTGTAAAAGTAATGCTCCTGGTTCAATACAAGTTAAGTTCAATCGACAGCATTTATTTAATAAAGATGATTACCACAAAAAATAAAATAAAAAATATTTAGACTCGTCTCTCGTTTATTTAAAAAAACCTAAATTTACGGTTACAGTAACGCACTTGCAATGGAAGTGAATGGGGCCAGTCCATAAGCATTCAAATACACACAGTTTCAGAAGTAAAGGAACAAGACATGTAAACATAATAGTGTTTAGATGATTGTGGTGATGGGGGCATGGTCGTGTGTCTGTCTGTGGGAGAGAGGTAGTGGCTCGTCAAGCTGGTTGACATGATTTCTAACAGCTGTTTCTCATTACAGTGATAGCGGAGAGACTCCTTAAAACAGCATGGCCGCGTGCATTGCGCTCCCTCTCGAACTGGCGTCACCGGCCCCCCTTTATGTTACTGTCCCGCTGTTCATCTCATTCAGCCAGCCATGCACCCTCACGGCCCAGCTACGCCCCTCCTCGTCACAATGATTTTTGTGTGTTAAATTCAGGGATTTACTGGCGTTACAGCATTTAACAGATTACAGGGTTTACTGGTGTTACGTTGTCATGACAATGAACTTCTAATACTGGATATAAATTTACATGAATAAGGCTAGTAAGCAGTTTTATCACACTAAAATCATTTTAACATGTATAATGTTTATGTCTTGTGGCTATCCTTTTAAAACAGTGTATATTTCAATGTTTATAATTGAATTTCAGAATACCTCATAATACAATAGATAATATATATAGCACACTGGCTGAAACTCATTATTGGTGTTTGGAGTACAGTATATTATTTACACTAGCTAGAGTTACTCTGCCCAGTGACCTAAGCAGCGAGCTGTGTTAGCTGAGCCTGAGCACACAAATCTTGATCCAGACCTTGTTTACAACCCACAAACAAGAACACACTCTCTGCCATCTGACGACAAGTGCTTTTGTAGGCAGTATTAGAACAATACCATCTGCCGACCAGATTTGATCTGATCCAATCAGCATACCATTTGCATTGATTAAGCCACAAAAATATGCTGCGTGATATCATTTTTGAATGAGTCAGTTCATGCCAAACAAAATCACTAACAGACAAATTGATGCTAAATCGCTGTCTGGGAATCATGCCCCATTGCATTCCATGGAAATTAGGGGGGAGAGAGAGAGAAAGACAGTGACAGAGAGAGAGAAAGAAATCAGACTCAGGTTAGCAATGGACTCAGGTCCTTTTTCTTGCTGTCAAATGTTTTCTTTGCGAACTGTTCGAACAGTAAAGGTGAATGAAAATTGTAGCTGTGACATTCTACCTCAAGTACTGTAAAACTTTCAAGAGCGCCATGAGAAGTGGAATGGCTTTAAGAAGATATAAAGTGTCAATTCAGTTATGTCTGCCTGCTGTGAGAATTAAGTGAATTCCAATTCAAGGACATACAGTATTATCTCCATTTGTAATCTATTGTATACAATGAATTAGAAGAATAAAAAATATGGACATGCTCCTTTTATATGCTTAGAAAATGTTATTCTCGTCAGGATTTGTACGTACGCTTCGTTAAATTATATGGAAAGTAAGGATTATTAGTCATTTTCATCTACTGATACATGAATCATGGCTAGTATTAATAGTGTTTGTATCAGCACACACTTCACTTTTACTGGTCGATTTTGATTATTAACAATTACATTTATTTATTGAAACACAAAAAAATTCAACCAAAATATTTCTAAATTCAAATTACACTTCAAACTAAACAAAAATAAAATCTATATAACGATATGGTAAAAATAAATATCATATACCAAATCTAAACATTTTATCCTCTCCAATGTCTTTCTCCGGCACGTTTTGCAGCGACCTAAAAATCACTCTATGACAACAGGTGAAAATATACCAATACAATTTAAAAAGCTTTGCGCCACTTCATTAACATACAGATAAAGTACACCCACAGTTTGCGCTCATACACCCACAGATAGTGCTAACACTGCCACCCATGCCCACTTGCGCTTTTCACTGGCACAAAAATTGCACTTAGAATTAGTGCTCTCATGAAAATTAGATAAGACACAGCGCACGGTTGTTGCGCGTAGTGCTGCGCTTTGTGCGCTCACTAAATAAAGCCCTTTATCTATGTTCTAAAACCTAGATAGTTGCCTTACTGTATACTGCCTTCTAAGACAGAATCTTAATTCAAATGGAACCTCATAAGTGACTAAATTGGAACACTGCATAGACAGCATGAAACGATAGCATGTTGCTAAGTTTATGACTCCATACCAAAATATTTTTAGCAAGTAATTTCACATAGCAGCCATCTCTGGAATGCTCCCGGGCAGCTATTTTTCTATGTAAACAAGCGGCATACAAATGCAGCTCCTATCTACAGGTTGAAATCTGTATCCAAAAGGTGATTGGCTCTTTTACCTGTAAGGCAGGACTTCCTTTCTACATCCGCTGACTGTTGGGCACGTAGTGCTTCGTGGTTGGGCGTTCCAGTTTCTCCCATTCACTTTAACAGAAGTGACCCATCTCTGCTAAATAGTCTCTGTCGATACTCAGTAAGCATAAAAATACATAGCACACACATATATTGGATAAATAAAGAGCATTCTTGAGATGAAATATGAGATAAATTATGTTTGAAGTAAATAAAGACAATTCAAAGTAAACCACTTGTGAGCAGAATATTTTTATTGGGCATAATTTCCGGTCAAGCTGTAATTTTGACACACACAAAAATGACATAAATCTCCTGTGATGCATGCACATACACTGTTGGACATTGTTAGTAGACAATAAATAAAATAATGAGAGTGTAAGAAATGTTTTTAAAAGACTTTCTAGAATTCCACAGTGCTAAAAGTTCTCCAAATGGATGAAAAATCCATATATAGACAGAAATACACTGCTCCGAACATATATTGAAGTTATTATTATTTTAATACCAGCCTAAGCATTACATATTTTTATATTAGCGTTACACTTTCTTATCCAATGCAACTTTGCATTTTTCTATATTGACAGTCTCCCTGGAGCAACCTGAGCTTACATGCCTTGCTCAAGGGCACAATGGCTCTATTGCTGTCATTCTACCATGATGACTTCTGCTCTAACAGTATGAGGATGCCACTTGCTTCTTGGAACCCTTTTGTATGGTAACCCTGACATAAAGCCTTTCTTATCCCTTGTGCATCAATTTAAAAAAATTACTCAGAGGTCATTTGAGGACAAAAATGTCCGCCAAAAAACTGCCATAATCATATATTATTTTCCACTCTCACTGACTTAGATTTTTTAACCAGCATCAGTCCTGATCATAACTACAAAATATTCATTCATTTTCAGGATTTTAACCCTTTTAATGTCAGTTTGTTTACATAATGCCACTGTTGTTTTTCACACACACAAACACACACACATACACAAATTTCTCAATACACACATACAACACACTCTGACATCCATACCAACTCACCCACACAATTTTAGATGCATAATTTATTCAATTGGCCTGCAATGCTCTATAATACAGCAAACAGAAAATAGGTAAAGAGCATGTATTTGCTCCATAGGCTAAACATGAGAAAAATGGCACCATCTGGTGAAAAATATAAAAAAATTAAATTTTGAAGCCAGGGCTCTGGAAAGAAAGCATAATATCATAGAATTCATGATTTTATGCTTTAATGGCTCTGGGATCAAATATTGCCTTTTTAATGGGTTTCAGTGGTGACATTTTTGTCCTTAAGGTCCTGAGTGTAACTATTTTGTGTACACAGTGTATTATAGATGTATTATAGGAACTGAGGTTGAAATTCCCCAAAATATACACACCTTTGGCTAAATTTATGCCATTGGCATTAACACAGCCAAAATGATTGAAAAAACAAAAATGAAAAAGACATTTTTCTATTCAATGCAATACATGTTGGCGTAAAAACCGTGCTCTGCTTTTCTCAATAGTTTGTAGGGATGTATACACAATAGTGCAGACACAATAGGCACTGCAGCAGACAACACTGTTCATCCCACACACAGGCATTCTGAAGGTGTGCAAATGCACTCAAGAGCTACTATATGAGTTGGTATTTCTTATGCTTTCACAGCAATAGGCACGAAATACAACAATGGAAACAGGCAGCCTTCAACCATGGCTGCGACACTTAAAGCATTGCGTAACTATTTCAGTAGACATAAACTAACCATTCCATTGGAACACTGTTATTATAAAGGTCATCTTACATCAACCCATTAATATTAGGCGCTATAATGTGTGTTTATAACATTTAATAGCCAGTTACAGTGTAAAAGGTATTTGTTTATGGTAAATAAATGTTTCTCCGTAACCTTGGGTATTGAAAATAGGCCTAACAATCAGACTTCAAAAAATGTTTTTACAATTTCTCTATTGTTATTTCATGAGAAAATGGATGTAATAAACTGATGTAAGCCCAAAAGTTGCAAATAACAACTGTCTTTTTTAAATAAAGTCTGATGAAGGCAGCAATTTCAATACAGAGAAAACATCCAAAAGAAGATTATTGGATGGCTGCCAACTGTTCTGTTCAATAGTCCTGCAATTAGTTATTTTTTCAGCTATAGCATAAAAGATGAAAGGCACTAGAAGAAACATTTTACCATTATTACCACAACTAAGTGATTTTTACAGAAGGTTTTTTTTTTTTTTTTCTGCAAATAGAAGACTTTTCCATTAGTCTTTTTCATAGTTAACAAATGCATGAAAGAACGAGTCATTTTTGTACACTGAATTTAAATTTACAATGGATGTAATACAATGGATGCACTGCATGAATTTATCATCCAAGCAGCCCACTAAAGCAAGTCCTGCCTAAGTTGAAATGTACATCATTTTGTTACTTTGGAATTAATACAAAACAGCTTTCAAAGTCGACATTGACTTTGTTTATTTTTTTTTTTTTTTTTTTTTTTTACTTTGCAAATATTTAATGATGCTGCTTACCCTTCAAATGAAAGAAAATCTGAAAATGCATAATAAGGACTCTAATTTTGATTAGTCATTGGGCTGCTTTTATCACCTGGCAACCCTGATTTAAATGCATATTTAAAAGAAAAGGGTGTGCGCAACCCATCTTGATGTAATGTTCAACAGAAACAACAGCTGTGACATGGTTGCATAAGTTTGCCACACCAACTTACTATTGTTACTAAACTATCCTGCCACACAAATGCACTGATCACTGCTGATCACCAGATTTCTTTGCATAAAACCAAGCCAAGTATGTTTTCTGTATCATTAGCAGATCTAACCTCACTTTAGACAGTACCTTTTAATTATATTAAATGATGATAGATGGATGTATGGATGGATGGATGGATGGATGGATAGATAGATAGATAGATAGATAGATAGATAGATAGATAGATAGATAGATAGATAGATAGAAAAATTAAGTCTTTTTTTACTTGCATAGTGCTTTTCACAACACACATAGTTTCAAAGCAGCTTTACAGAACAGAAAATGAAACTGTAATATCTATAAAGTCTTAGTCATCATTGTGTAGTTTGATTAAATATGATTGTTAATTTTGTATAAAAATAAATAATTAAATATTAATTGTATTTAGAACCCCAGTGAGCAAGCCGAAGGCGACTGTGGCAAAGAACACAAAACTCCAAAAGATGTTGGTTAATGGAGAAAAATAACCTTGGGAGAAACCAGACTCACTGTGGGGGCCAGTTCCCCTCTGAATAACAGCATGAATATAATGCCAATGTTAGTTTTTTATGTGCAGTGCAATTAATTATTTAAAATTAGTAAACTAAGTAAGTGTTAAGGGCAGTGTTTAAACAAAGGTTTTGCATGAACTGTAAAATAAATGACTAATGTCTTTGAAGTTCATCCTGGATTAACTGCAGAAGTTCATATAGATGCATTGTCCTCTATTAGTTGGCTGATGAAGGCTGTTGTTGGCAGTTAACTGATAGTCTATGTATTCCATTTCAAGTGTGTAGTTCATCAGTAGACAATGGTGATGCAGGCAGAGATCAGTGAGGTGCATTGCAGTTCAACTGGCTGGTCATTTCGGTGAGGTCTATCCTAAATCCAAGGTTCAGGCAGTGGCATATGAATTACCCCATGTCTTATGTTTGGAGTTGGCATCAGTTCATCCTCTGAAGTCCATCGTAATAGACTGAAGTGATGTCTGGCTGGCACCGGCTGCATTTAGTCATCATCACTCAGAGACACGTAGCAGTGGAGTCCGACACAAGCAGGAACGGAGTTGGAGCTGGCCAGTTCTGGTGATTTGGGATAGGAATCCCGAGGTTGAGACAGGGATACAAGTAGAATAATATTAGCGTAGATGCCATTAAATTTTTTGTAGTGTTATAGATCATAATAAATGATTCTGGTTCCGGCAGACCTAACTAAAGTAGCCTAATTGTGAGTTAATGGATAAATTAGGCATATGCCTGGCTTAATCTATTCCATAGTTTAGGAGCCAAATAGGAAAAGGATCTACCTCCTTTTGTGGATTTTGATATTCTAGGAACTATTAACAGACCAGAATTTTGTGATCGTAATAAACATGATGGACTATAGCTTGGTAGATGGTCACTTAAGTACTGTGGAGCTAGACCACTCAAAGCTTTGTACGTAGTTAACAAAATTTTAAAATGAAAACGAAATTTAACAGGTAGCCAATGTAACAACGATAAAATGAGGCTAACATGATCATATTTCTTGGTTCTAGTCAGCACCCTGGCTGCTGCATTTTAAACCAATTGAAATTTATTTATTAAACTTGCTGGACATCCTCCCAGTAATGCATTACATTAATCTAGTCTTGAGGTCATGAACACATGAATTCATTTTTCGGCATCAGCAACAGAGAGCATGTGTCATAACTTAGCAATATTTCTAAGGTGGAAGAATGCTGTTCTACAAACATTGGAAATTTGATTTTCAAAGGACAAATTGGTTTAAAATATAACAAGTTCTTCGCTGTAGAAGACGATGTAATATTACATCCAACAAGAGTCAAATTATATTTTAGTGGCTTATTTTTTAGAGGTTTTTGGTCCTATGATTAGTACTTCTGTTTTGTCGGAATTGAGTAGAAGGACATTTCTGGCCATCCAATCTTTGATTTCATTGATACACTCTGCTAATTTGGAGAATTGTGAAATTTCGTTGGGTTTCGAAGAAATATAAAGTTGGGTATTGTTGGCATAACAGTGGAAACTTATTCCACGATTCCTGATAATATCTCCCAGGGGAAGCATATATAAGGAGAAAATCAGAGGCCCTAAAATTGATCCCTATGGCACTCCATACTTAACTTTTGTTTGATTTGACAATTTCTCGTTTACATAGACAAAGTGGTAGTGGTCTGCTAAATAGGACATTCTAATGCAAGTCCACAAATGCCAACATAATTCTCAAGCCTATTCAAGAGAATGTCGTGATCTATGGTATCGAAGGAAGCACTAAGATCTAAAAGCACTAGAAGATAAATGCAGCCGCGATCAGACGATAGGAGGGTAAGTGCAGTCTCTGTACAGTGGTGGGGCCTAAATCCTGACTAAAATTGTTCATATATACTATTTCTCTGTAGAAATGAACATAGTTGGGATGACACTACCTTTTCTATTATTTTTGAAATAAATGGGAGATTTGAAATCGGTCTATAATTAGCCAATTCTCCAGGATCAAGCTGTGGCTTCTTAATAAGCGGTTTGATTTTAAAGTTTCTTGGGACATGTCCTAAGGATAGCAAGGAGTTAATAATATTAAAAAGAGGTTCTGAGATTACAGGGAATACCCCTTTTAAGAGCTTAGTTGGTATTGGATCTAACATACACTAACATAAGTGTGAACTTATTGATGTAAATAAATTATTTCTGCATGAAAATGTTTGCGCACAGGTTTTACAAACAAATATGTGTGAACACACAGTTGTTGAATTATACCCAGTCATTATTTCTACTGCAGCTCAAACCCTTGACACACATCAAAGTGGTCACAGCTCAACTGTGCTTGATCCCCACCACAATGGCCATCTCTGTGAACTGTTTACCTGTTCCAGGGCATTAAAGCAGACACACTGATATCTTCCCACCAAGCCTTGCAGTGAGTCGGAGTAATTAGACATACATGATCATACTTTTGAAAAATCAAAGCTGGGCATCCAGCTGAGCCAAGTTTGATATCCAAAGGCAGGCTGCCCAGTGAGGCTCTCTCTGCTCTGCTTTGATGAGGTGAAGTCTCACACTGTTACGATGGATGAATATTTATTTTGGTGACACTTTCTAAATTTGCTTTCCATTTTTTGACGCCCAAAGCCTCTTTTTTTTCTGCCAACGACATTCATATATTTTCAGCCATTCGATTTCAGATACTTGCATATTGGAACACCTTAGGCGATGTCAAATTCCCTTTAAGGCAAGGCAGGTCACTTGGCGGCCATGTTTGTTAAGCTTCCAGGCAGCTATTTTCTATGGATACATGTAGCATACAGCTCCTATCTATTTGAATGGGGAAGACTAAATTAAGATTCCAAAACGGTTGGTCAATATTATGTTCAAATAACATATTTCATATCAGCTATAAAATCTGACAACAATGGTATCATAAATAGTGTTTCTTTAGCTCAGATCATCACGCAAAAAATACCCGCTATTTTTCTGGCTGGTCCATCTAATGCACACGCGTGTTCTCAATGATAACTGACCTGCTATGTTTCTATCAAAAAGGGTAATTGATTGTTTTAACTGTAGGGCAGGACTTCCATTCCTACAGCTCCCATTCATAATTATACCAGTGACCCGTCTCATTCTGTACTGTCTCTGGCAATGTCCACACTTATTTGTTTTGTTTGAAAACTCAGTTTTCAGTTTCCTAACTTAATAGTTTTCCAAAGTATGCAGTAATAGAGAGATTTTTTTAAAAGGAAAATGCCATAGTGTGGATGAGAGGTGTAAACCTAGGAAAATGCATGTGTTTTCAAACAAAAACGGTTGTTGGCTGGGACTTAGCGTGCTTTCACACCAGCATTTTTGGCTCGCATCTGGGTTCGATGTCAAAGTTTAGTTCGTTTGGTTGATGTTAACTCCAGTTTAGCCAGTTTAGCTCTTTCTGTTCATGCATCTTTATTGAAGAATTAATTCTTACTAGATGCTTCTTCTAAAAACAGATGTTTCTATATAAGTTTCTCCTTTTGTTTCTGCACTGTTAATATCTTGACTTTCAGTATTATTTTTTTTCATCAAATTTTCGGTGATAGTATGTTTTAATTAAAATCGTTTTATTATCGTAATGGTGTGTCTTTTCCACTCGTCTTTGTTATCGTTGACAAAATTCAAATGAAAAAATATCCTTGTCAACAAGATTAACACTAAGCAATCAAAACAAGTGTTAAAGCACCCTTAGACTAGCACAAATTTGCTAGTCCAGGCTGTTCATGTTGGTTAGTGCCAGTATTCCCATCAGGCTTTTCACCTGCAAAATAAATGCTGGTCAACCTGCAAGGTCAACCTGCGTAGTGAAGCTGGTTGACCAGGGAAGTCTTGCTGGTTAGGCTAATTAAGAAGCCTGGTGGAGATGCCAGCACACCAGCATCCAAAACACAACATTTACTGTAATTTTTTAAGAGGAAAGACAGCTATACACTACATGGCCTTCATACTGTATAGCTCAAAGTTTCAGCTAAATAGCTCTATCTGTGGAACAATGCTGCAGAACATCGAGCCGTGATGAAGTCCGTAGTACATAGCTTGAGGTGTTTGATAAGACCTGCACAGGCTTAGCTCTGAGGGGTTACTGAGGTGGGCTGAGAGCATTGTGTGAACCCTCAGGGACACTCTGCCTTTATGATTACAGCTCGCTGCACTCTCTCTCAGCTGCTTGACTCTTAAAATAGACTCTCAATGTCTGGAAGGCTGCTATTCCTAGCTGCAACTGGAAAGATTGCTAAAACAGAGTGACCACTTGCTTTTTTGTCTGCAACCATCAGAGAGAGAGAGATGTGGACAGTGTCCAAGATGGAGTACTGAGGTCAGAAATGCCGCTACTCTTCTTGGAAACATCTTTCATCCTTCGAATTCACATAACATGATTTACCCAAGAAATATGTTCCAAGAAACAATTGAGTGCCTATTTTTCACATAAACTAGTTGCCGTTAACATTTTCGCTTTAAGTGCGAGAGGTTCTGTTCCAAATCTGCCCTGATATTGTAACGATGCGCTGCTGGCGCTGACAATGATGAAGACGATGATGATGAATTGAAGAACCCAAGTGCAATTTATTAATAAACGTGAAAACCCTAACTACAAATGTGAATGAAACAAACTTAAACATGAACTTGACTTAACATAAACTTGGCATAGCATGACCTGACATGACATGAACAACGTACCAAACACATACAATACTTGACAAAGGACAATGGAAAACATGAGGGTTTAAATACATGGACATGGGAGAACACATGACAAAGATATCCAATAAACAGACAGAACTGATAACAAGATAATCAACCAATAAACCAATGAAAACAAGACACATGAACATGGAGGGAAAACAGTACATCACATGACCATGAAACAGGAACTAAACTTTTCAAAATAAAAGACATAAAATACATGAATCAACAAAATACACGACATACCCCCCCCCCACTAAGGGGCAGCTCCCGACGCCCCAACACAGGAACAAAACAAATAAAACATGACATAATATTCCAAAGTTCTGTAGGCGGCTGGGGAAGGGGGGGGTCTTGAGGCATGGCTTGGAATGGCATGGGGCATGGGACCAGGGCAGAGTCAATGGAAGGTGGGGCCCTGAGAGGCTCAAGGGGTGGAGCTGTGGAAGGTGGGGTTGTGAGAGACATGAGGGGCGGAGCCATGGAAAGCGGAGCCATGAGAGACTTGAAGGGTGACACCATGGAACTTGGTGCCCGGAGAGTAGCCGAAGACTCGAAGGGCTAGGGTGGAGCCGATGGCAGGGAGGACCAAGGCAGTGCTGGAGGCTCAGAGCAGCAAGGCAGAGCTGGGGGATCTGAAGACTGAGGCGGAGCCGGTGGGACTGAGGACCAAGGCGGAGCCGTAGGGAAGGAGGTCCCGGTGGAGCTGACAGATCGGAGGGATGAGGCACAGCCAGAGGATCGGAGAGCTGGAGGGATGAGGGACCACGGCAAAGCCGACAGGCTGAAGGACCACAGTGGAGCCGAGGGAACGCAGAGCTGAGGCAATGTTGAGGGACCGACAGGCCAAGGTGGATTCCAGGGCTCGGAGGGTCCAGGCGGGGTCGGAGGGTTGAAAGTTCCCCTTGCCTGCTCAGGAGAACTAAGGGTGGGTACAAGGGCGGGAACCATCTCCAGGTCCAACTGTTCAGATGTGGCCATGACATGGCGTGGAACAGACTCAGGCATGGCTGTGACGTGGCATGGAGCAGTCTCAGGCATGGCTGTGATGTGGCAAGAAGCAGGCTGAGGCATTGCTGTGACATGGCATGAAGCAGGCTGAGGATCTGGGGCAAAAGATGGCGTTAGCTCAGCGGCCATGACATGAAACTCTGGTTCGGCGGCCATGACGTGAAACTCTGGCTCGGCGGCCATGACGTGAAACGCTGGCTCGGCGGCCATGACGTGAAACGCTGGCTCGGCGGCCATGACGTGAGACTCTTGCACGGTGACCATGACGTGGGACGCTGGCTCGGCGGCCATGACGTGGGACGCTGGCTCGGCGGCCATGTCGTGGGACCCTGGCTCGGCGGCCATGCCGTGGGACGCTGGCTCGGCGGCCATGCCGTGGGACGCTGGCTCGGCGGCCATGTCGTGGGACACTGGCTCGGCGGCCAAGTCGTGGAACGCAGGCTCGGCGGCCATGTCGTGGGACGCTGGCTCGTCAACCATGACGTGGGGCACTGGCTCGTCGACCATGACGTGGGATGCTGGCTTGTCGTCCGCCTCCCCCATAGTGAATGGTGAACCACTCATTAGAGGGGCAAGGTCGATATACCGAGTCGGGCTGTAGGTGCTCCGACCGTCAGGCATCAAGGAGGAAGCTGGCTCACTCAGACCTGCCCGGAAAATGTCCGTAGCACAGAAGTCCTCCACATAGTCCTCCAGGGGACGATTCCCCTGAAGTAGGCGGATTGCTGGAGCTGGATTGCTGGGTTCATTGTAGGTCAAATATTCTGTAACAATGCGCTACTGGTGCTGACAATGATGAAGACGATGATGATGAATTGAAGAACCCAAGTGCAGTTTATTAACAAACGTGAAAACCCTCACTACAAACGTGAATGAAACATAAACATAAATATGAACTTGACTTAACATAAATTTGGCATGGCATAGCATAGCATGACCTGACCTGACCTGACCTGACCTGACCTGACCTGACCTGACCTGACCTGACATGACCTGACATGACATGACCTGACATGACATGACATGACATGACATGACATGACCTGACCTGACCTGACCTGACCTGACCTGACCTGACCTGACCTGACATGTACCAAACACATTTTGGTACTTGACAAAGGACAATGGAAAACATGAGGGTTAAATACATGGACATGGGAGAACACATGACAAAGATAACCAATAAACAGACAGAACTGATAACAAGATAATCAACCAATAAACCAATGAAAACAAGACACATGAACATGGAGGGAAAACAGTACATCACATGACCATGAAACAGGAACTAAACTTTTCAAAATAAAAGACATGAAATACATGAATCTACAAAATACACATGACAGATATAACTATTTATTTTAATATAAATAATGTATTATTTTTTTAATACACCAATCTTGCAGATTATATCCCTACCCCTAACATTTCCATAAAAATGTCCTAACACTCCTCAACATAAATGATGCCTATGGCTAGGTTGAATGTTGTTCAAGCCCTAACCTTGGCTCTGACCCTAAACCTATCACTAACCTTTTTTACCTAAACCTTAACAAAAATATTATTCCACACTCCAATGTATGCATTTCAATATCATAAAAAATCCATCAAACTGAATTGTGTAATTTTAGCTAAATTAAATTAATTAAACCTAAAATATTTAGTTTTTTTTTTTTTTTTTTTTTTTTTGTTAAAGATTACATTTAATTTTATTTAATTTTATTAATTTTGAATTATTATTATCAGATTTTGTTGTTGTTGAGTGGAGCATAATTTACTGTACATGGGTATGGCTGTGCGACAGTTTTCCTCATATTTGCATAATATGTAAATGATATGTGATGACAAATGTTTACCCATTCGCACATGTGTGATAAGTCAGTGTCATTTCCGCTTACGAGGAGCATTGCAATTAAGAACATGTACAATCAATGAGTCTGATTTGTCTGCTTTACTATTACCAAATCTTGAGTGCTCGAACTTAAGCGGGTTGCAGCAGACGCGCTGTCAGCGTTGCGGTATTGTTCCTTCTATGCTGATCGTGCAGCGGCACTCGAGTCCTGTATCAAATAATAAAAAATGTGATATTCCATTAAAATTGTAGTAGCAATATCTTTGTTACGGGTCCCAGATACATCAGCCTGCTCTTTATATGAGGTTGATTTGAGACCAGCTCATTCTGTTGTCTAACTCATAATCAGAGCCAGTTTAGCAGAAACTGACCTTATTCACGCTAGCGCCGTCTTTGATTTTTAATGGGAATGACAACTAGGCTGTGAGGGATAGACTTACCATCTCTTCAATGGCACGAACGGTATAAAGCTCTGTAAGGCTCCTAGATCACATCTGATTTTCCACAATGTTGTCTGGAGTTCTTTGTATACTGGATGTTCTTGGACAGATATTTTATCAATGTTTTGTCCGCGGAACGATCCAAAAACACTTTAAATTGCAGTACAGCCCATTGAAGAGACTGTAAGACTATCCATCGCAGCCACGTTGTCATTCCCATTAAAAATCAAAGATGGCGCCAGCGTGAATAAGGTCTATTAAAATTAATAGAAGAAATTGGAACAGCCAATGGATGTAGAAAAGGAAGTCCCGCTTTACAAGTAAAAGGGTCAATCACCTATTAGATACAGACATCGCCTGTCAGTCAACATGAGATCGCACATGCACATCAGCTGAACCAGCCTGAAAATATAAAAATAAACATTGTTTTTTTTTGGAGTGATCAGAGATAAAGAAGCATCATTTATAATACCATCGTTGTGAGATTTTACTGCTGATTTGAAATATGTTCTTTGATCATAATCTTGACCAACCGTTTTGGAGATTTCAGTCCTGCCCCATTCAAGTAGATGTGATTTGCACTTTTATGCCACTTGTTTGCAAATAGTTGTGCGGGAGCATTCCAAAGATGGCCGCAGAGTGGACTGACTTGCCTTAAAAGGGACTTTGCACATATTAATAACTCTAGTAATGAATTTGAGCACATGCATTCACACTCTAAAAAAATCCAACAAATAGTTGTTTACAATTGTTGTTTTATGCTATTGTTGTTGTCATCAGTGTTAGTTATTTTTGGTGATGTTCAGAGCTTATCTTTCTGCGTAATGTGTTTGTTGATTGTCACCGTTGAGGTTTATGTATTAAGTGTGAGTTTCTATTATCTGATTACTGTCTATTTTATCTTATTGTAAAAAAATAAATAAAATAGGCCTACCTTAAAGTATTTTTGTTGCAAGATGCCCTCTTCTTTAGAAGCAAATCGCCTTGCTTTTCTCAGCTATTTATTTATTTTCAAAGCAAAGCTAAACATTTTAGTTGTGTGAGGTACTTTGGTCAAAAGTTGCTATGTCAAAAATCTCTAGCATCATGTTGCAATGTGTTTTCTACATTTTTCATTTTTTACAGTGCAACATTAACTGTAGATCTGCTTCCAAGTTGTGACTTTCAGTGAGAACCAGCGTTATTTTTACCCAATTTAGCCAACGGCCATTTTGAGGACATGGGCCTTGTTAGCAAAGTTTTTGCATAATTAAGGCAAATAAGGCTAATTCTGTGATATCAGAGAGGGGGTACTGAGACTGACCTCTCTCAGGTATGTGTATGTGAACACAGTACAGTGACTTTATTCAAGGTTACCTCTGTGATAGTGGCTCTAGTGAATGACCAACACTTATTCAAACAAGCCTTCTTCTCTACTAAGGAAGTGTTTTTCATGTTATGTTAGTCCAGGAAATTTTACAACAACCTTGAAATATAGAGCTGTTCAGTCATGATGTCAATTTGTAGGCCAACCTGGAAGGTTAATTCACCAAGGGTGCCCTCGGGAATTTCAAATGGGCTTTTCGAAAAGTGAAATAGTGGTTGTCCACTTAATCACACGAAATTCGTCAAGCACGTAACTCACATACAGTATTAATAGGACAACTGTTGTAGTCCTAAAGTAGCAACTTGTTAGCAACCTATGTTTTTTAAAGCACACAAAATGGTTTCAAAAATGTACATTTGAGGTATAATTACTGTTGTAACAAAACGGGAAAGTATCTCATGTAATAGACTTAATTTTACTTATGAATCCAAAACTGCTATACTGCACAAAATCATTCTCATCCTTCATTCTCTTAATATCTTTGCTAAATGTATTTGAGAAGCAAAATTGTGTACGATAATAAGAGTTGTTTTCCGAGAATATATCTGAAATACAACACACTCTTACAGACTTTTCTAAATTTGACTAATTCGTATGTTATTGTATAACTACACTCAGCTTCTTGTCATGTTTACACACTCTACTGATCGGTTAGGTTTAGATAAGGGGTTTGGGTAAGGGCATAATATTAATAAGCATATCCTTGGCACCTCACGCACGGAACTTGCGCTTACTTCCGCATTACACATCCGGGCATTTTAGTGAGGTTTATTCCTTAAATAAGGGGGGAAAATACAATTTACAAAGTATTATCTTGCAAAACTTTTGCCGCTCAAGCTATTTTTACTAGGAAAACAGGACAAAAATACTGATTAAGAAAATTATTTTTGCTTATTTTTGATTATTATTATATTCTAGAACACAAAAATTTAATGATGTCATCTATACTGAACTGTAATTGACTTATGCACGCTTTAAAATGTAATGTAGTCTTATTACCAGTCCTTGATTTTTGTAATCTGATTATGTAATACAGATTACATGTAATCCATTACTACCCAATACTGCAAACTGAACAGCTTGGTATACTAACACTGAAAACCCATCATTGGTTAAACCTGCATTCATACAACTTTTTTCTAGATGTCATGAATGGTCTTTCTTAATGAATAAGCATAAAGTTAAGTGCATAAGAGGGTTGCATTTGAAAGAAACTAAGAGTGAGTGATCGATAAATAAAGGGGAGTGAGAGGGGGAATGTTAAGAGTTGCTTGTGCCGAGAGCCTTGCGGTGTAACAAATACAGTCTCTGTGGTTGTTGCGTGGGAAGGAAACATTCACCACTCAACTCCATGCAAGAATGCTCCTGTTAATCTCCCACAGCTCTAGGGAAGGGTAACTACCTGTGGAAAGACTTAAACGTGCACACATGCACACGGACTCGCTTTTTCATATATGGTAGATGGTGTTATGAAGCCGTGGTATTATTCACTGTGAATGATGATTGTAAGCGCTTTCACTCTTCTGCACTGATAGTCACTGTGGGGAGTCTGTTATAAAACAGTAGGTGGGACCAGTGCGATGATGTGAATTCCACACCTGTTGTTTCAGATGAGGAAGATCCTGTTTATGCATACAGTATATAGTACGTCTGAAATCTTTATTCATGGCCATATGAATGAAATGAAACTTCTATGAAAACAAAAAAGGCACATTGCAAAACACATTATCCATTAATAGCATATTGGTGTACTAACTTATTTATTTTTTTTATCAATTAGAAATGAGTACAATAAAAAAATGGTACAATGGTACGTTAGTTTTCATTCATTAACATTAGTTCACTATATTAGTTAACAAACAAATACTTTTACAGCACTTTGATTTTGGTTAATGTTAAAGGAATATTCCGGGTTCAATACAAGTTAATCTCAATCGACAGCATTTGTGGCATATTGTTGTTTACCACAAAAAATAAAAAAAAACGAATCGTCCCTCCTTTTATTATAAAAGCGAAAATCGAGGTTACAGTGAGGCACTTACAATGGAAGTGAATGTAGCCATTTCTGGAGGGTTTAAAGGCAGAAATGTGAAGCTTATAATTTTATAAAAGCACTTACATTAATTCTTCTGTTAAAACACTTGTATTATTTATTAAGTTGTTTAAATTGTCATTTAACTACTTTAAGTTTTGAGTAGCTTATAGCTTAGGAACCTACAGGTTTAAAGTAACTTCCTGAACAATGGTTAATAGCAACATTTAAAGCTTTAAAATCAAGCGTTGCATATGTTAACAATAGATTTCCATATTAGTTTATAGGTAAATCTCACAAAAAAATGGCCAGGTCACATTTCACCCCAAAATTAAAAGAAACCCATTCCGTCCAACTCATTCCAAGTAATTTCTTTCTTTTTTTCTTTTATGAATCACACCCATTTCTGGCTGACTAGTAATTAAATATATTTTCATGCATTGTTTACAAAGTATTTTCATCAAAATTAAGTGTCCGGATGCATTCTGGAGGGGTTTTATTTTATTTATTTTTTAATTTTTAAATTTTTTGGTTAATTCTCAGTCATTTAAGAAAAATATTTTTATATAGAAATCAACATAAATTAAAGGCAGAACAACTACTACCATGATGTATTAATGCTTCACAATTATATATTGTATATATATATATATATATATATATATATATATATATATATATATATATATATATATATATATATTTAATGTATGTGTATATATATATATATATATATATATATATATATATATAAATATAAATACTGTATATATATATACACTATATTGCCAAAAGTATTCGCTCACCCATCCAAATAATTGAATTCAGGTGTTCCAATCACTTCCATGGCCACAGGTGTATAAAATGAAGCACCTAGGCATGCAGACTGCTTCTACAAACATTTGTGAAAGAATGGGCTGCTCTCAGGAGCTCAGTGAATTCCAGCGTGGTACTGTGATAGGATGCCACCTGTGCAACAAGTCCAGTCGTGAAATTTCCTCGCTACTAAATATTCCACAGTCAACTGTCAGTGGTATTATAACAAAGTGGAAGCGATTGGGAATGACAGCAACTCAGCCACGAAGTGGTAGGCCATGTAAAATGACAGAGCGGGGTCAGCGGATGCTGAGGCGCATAGTGCGCAGAGGTCGCCAACTTTCTGCAGAGTCAATCGCTACAGACCTCCAAAGTTCATGTGGCCTTCAGATTAGCTCAAGATCAGTGAGTAGAGAGCTTCATGGAATGGGTTTCCATGGCCGAGCAATTGCATCCAAGCCATACATCACCAAGTGCAATGCAAAGCGTCGGATGCAGTGGTGTAAAGCACGCCGCCACT
This sequence comes from Myxocyprinus asiaticus, assembly GCF_019703515.2. Lineage (NCBI taxonomy): Eukaryota > Metazoa > Chordata > Actinopteri > Cypriniformes > Catostomidae > Myxocyprinus > Myxocyprinus asiaticus. The sequence continues at coordinate 45,026,667 of NC_059355.1, forward strand.
GGACTCTAGAGCAGTGGAGACGCGTTCTCTGGAGTGACGAATCACGCTTCTCCATCTGACAATCTGATGGACGAGTCTGGGTTTGGCGGTTGCCAGGAGAACGGTACTTGTCTGACTGCATTGTGCCAACTGTGAAGTTTGGTGGAGGGGGGATTATGGTGTGGGGTTGTTTTTCAGGAGCTGGGCTTGGCCCCTTAGTTCCAGTGAAAGGAACTCTGAATGCTTCAGCATACCAAGAGATTTTAGACAATTCCATGCTCCCAACTTTGTGGGAACAGTTTGGGGATGGCCCCTTCCTGTTCCAACATGACTGCGCACCAGTGCACAAAGCAAGGTCCATAAAGACATGGATGAGCGAGTCTGGTGTGGAAGAACTTGACTGGCCTGCACAGAGTCCTGACCTCAACCCGATAGAGCACCTTTGGGATGAATTAGAGCGAAGACTGCGAGCCAGGCCTTCTCGTCCAACATCAGTGTCTGACCTCACAAATGCACTTCTGGAAGAATGGTCAAAAATTCCCATAAACACACTCCTAAACCTTGTGGAAAGCCTTCCCAGAAGAGTTGAAGCTGTTATAGCGGCAAAGGGTGGGCCGACATCATATTAAACCCTATGGATTAAGAATGGGATGTCACTTAAGTTCATATGTGTCTAAAGGCAGATGAGCGAATACTTTTGGCAATATAGTGTGTATATATATATATTGCATTACAGAAATATAGTCTTGCATAAATTTGGCCTTATTGTGCAATGTTTTAAGTCAGAAAAATGTCAGTGAGAACACAATAGCTGACCTGTTTAAAGTGTCATACTAATTTATCTTAATACTAAGCTTTATCACAGTTAACCCTTAGATACCTATTAGAAATGTTGTGGGAACAGTATCAGTAATGTTCGCTGCCATTTGAGCAGATTTAAACCCTTCTTTAGCTTGTATAGTGTATATGAATAGCGTACACCACAAGAGGCACTTAAAGACCCTTTTACGATTCAGCCAGCCCAGTAGGCTTCCACTCACTCATTCTCATCAATCAGATGCCAAATCAAGCCATATACAAGGCATAAAAGTGCCAATAGGAGTGAAAACCTCATGCAAAAGGGAATTAATACTGATTGTGCATTGCTGAATACACAATTTCAACCCAAATTCATCACATCAACACATTTAAATCAACCACTGCTTCTAAATCAATAAGCACCAACAGCTCTAATTCATGAACTGTCTCCATCTGTATGTAACAAGCTCCTAGGCATAATTGCCTCAGTGCTATATCACTCTCTCCATACAGTAATGAGTTTTTGGCTTTATATTTTAATTACATTGAGGAACAACCCAATTGCTGTCTCACAGCTGTTGGCAAGCTCCCTGCAAATGTGCTTCATTTTTACACCCATGCACACCTTGAGTCCTAGCTCTCGAAAATAAATGTCTGTCCCAGAATATGGGCTGATTTTTTGTTCGAAGCTAATTAAGCTTTAGGTTGGAGTTATGAAGAGTGTGGAGGAGTCTGGGTAGAAAGGGCAGTATTTAACAAGCTGGCGTGCCGTTGCTTTCCATGCTTGACTTTTTAGCAACCTATCATAGGAAGTATTGAAGAATATCCTTGTGTTGTTGCGCAAAATTAATTACATGCATTTTTTTCTTGGCTACGTGTCTTAATTGCATTTATTCTATGTGGTTTTCTAGCACTAGTCTATCCCTCAATGTAACTTACACTTTTACACTCCTTAATAGTTTGATATATGAGTTTTGGCTTGTTACCATCTGTTATGCAAATTAAATGCTTGGGGAAAAGGGAAGTAAATTCTTTTTAGTTGGCATTACTTCGTCTCAGATGGCTTTGTCATGTTTAATGCACTTATTAATAAGCATTTGCACTGTTAGGTCAGAAACATACTCAATGCATGTACACAAACGCAGAAGCAGATGCATAGCCATTGCATTTCAAGCATGTTTTTCTCCCCCTTTCTCCCCAACCTGGCATGCCCAATTCCCAATGCGCTCTAGGTCCTTGTAGTGGCGTAGTGACTCACCTCAAACCGGGTGGCGGAGGACGAATCTCAGAGAGAGTCAATCTGCGCATCTTATCACGTGGCTTGTTGAGCATGTTACCGCAGAGACCAAGTGCGTGTGGAGGCTCACGCTATTCTCCGTGGCATCCACACACAACTCACCACACACCCCACTGAGAGCGAGAACCACATTATTGCGACTATGAGGAGGTTAACCCAACGTGACTCTACCCACCATAGCAACCGGGCCAATTGGTTGCTTAGGAAGCACCAAGTCACTCAGCATGCCCTGGATTTTAATTTGTGGCAGTCAGCATCTTTACTTGCTGAGCTACCCAGGCCCCTCAAGCATGGTTTTGTACATTCATAACAAATATTCTTGCGTTACCGTGGCAGTAACAATTCTGTAATGTTATATCCAATTATGCAATTTTATTGCCAAGATGACATAATGCTGTAAACCCTAAAATGGCCATAAAAACTATGATTTAAACAACTTTACGGCTCAAATAATACACTAATCTTAAAAGAAGAATTAATGTAAGTGCTTTTATAAAATTGTAAACTTCACATTTCTGCCTTTAAACCCTCCAAAAACTGGCTCCAGGAGTTGTTGACAGTAGTTGACTTGAAAAAGAAAACTGATCATAGAAGAAGATAGTTAACGTTAATGCACACTATAGCGCCCCTTGTGGCCTTGCTGATCATGCAACATGTAGTTACTTTCCAAGGGCGTAGCCAGGAAATTACTTTTGGCTGGGCCTCAATAAAAATGGATGGGCCAAATTTTTGCCCAATTGTTTTTTTGTTTTGTTTTTTTTTTTTTTACAAATTTTCCTTAACAACAGAAATTCAGCGCATTCTTTCACACTTTCAAAAATCTGAATTTATGCATTTTTTAAACTATTTTATTAATATATATTTTAATTCAAAGAATAATCTAAAAAAGTCTGGGTGGGCCTGGGTCTAATTTGGCTACGCCACTGGTTTGATCTATTTCTGAATGCAGCAACACAAGAAATTGAGAATAAATATAATAAAATAAAAGACTTATCAACTTTTTAAAGGCTGTGCATTAAATCAAACTCTATGGTATTTTTGTGCAAATTAATCTGTCACTCAATAATATGGCTTGTATCAAGACATAATATACAGTAATACTAATACTAATGATTGTATACTAATAATGAACACTTACAATACGGTTGTATTTGTTGACATTAGTTAATGTGAACTAACGATGAACAATACTTCTACAGCACTTATTAATCATGTTTAATGTTAATTTCATCATAAACTAACACATTTTTTATACTAAAAGTTTGATATTAACATTAATGCATTATAAACAATATATATATATATATATATATATATATATATATATATATATATATATATATATATATATATATATATATATATATATTGTTAGTTTATGATACCTAATGCATTTACTGATGTCAACAGTTATAAACTTTTTGTAAAGTTTCAGTCTATTATTATATTTTAGAGTTTGTTTAATGTCTTAAGTTGGTAAATCACACTTCTGCTGTTATGCATTTCCATTTTTTTTATTTTTCCTTTTCAGCCCATGTAATGTTAATAATTGCTGCAATTCATGGTAACCTTAAGACTTCATGTTTGAGTTTAAGGACATTTGTGTTACTTTTGTACTTTTGTTACTTTGATCAGTTGGTACTTGGTCCAATTTAAAATCTGGGTCCTGAAGCAAATGGACCAAGAACCACTGGGCTTTATTATGGTCTTTCTATATCTTGGCCAAAAACAGAGGTGGGTAGTTATGCGCTGCATTTACTCCATTACATTTACTTGATTAACTTTTTGGAGAACAAATGTACTTTTATGAGTATATTTAAAGGTGGGTACTTTTCACTCTTACTCAAGTAAACTTAGAATGAAAATTATTTACTTTTACTTCGTCACAATGGGCGACGTTCCTGTTGTTACATTACTGGTTTTAATTTAATAAGTGTAAATAAATAAGTAATTTATTGAGAGTTTTGAAAAGGACTTCTACAACAGCGGAATTTTACAGCTGCGCTCTGTCACTGGAGTCGAGTCCACCACTGCAGCAGCAGGAAGCATGCCAAATAAACACTTTCTTTGCTCCACACCATGAAAAAGAGTAGTTTTGTCATGCAGTGCCTTCATTTTACACCAAGACAAGCAGATATTTCAAGATGAATATTGCAGGGCGTTAAGTTTGTATGATAACGTGGGCTTGTCTGTGTCCTTTTCAGGGTGATTATGTAACTATGGACTCTTATGACCTCAGTTTATAAGTACACATTTTTATATCAGTGTTGCAATATATCAGTCCCAAAATCCATGTAAACATCTGCATTAAGTGTAAATGTCTTATGCTTTGTGGATCGCATGCTTGACTTCTGGAGCGTGAGCTGACAGTATGTCTGCGTGTGCAAAGCATTTCTGCATTTGACAGATGCGGCGCATTTTTCTCAAAGACAACAGAGCTCTTATTTTAAATAATCCCAACACACTTCCAAATACAGAGATAAGTTGCAGTTTTCCCTTAGTGTACAGAACTAATGATCTAAATTCTTTCTACACTGAAAATACTGTAACTAAACTAATCTAAGAATCCATACAGGACTTTTGAAATAGTGACAGTAGGCATTAATAAAAGATGATCTTGTTTCGTTTTATTCAGCATTGCACATAATTGGGCCTGTGGGACATTGTTCACGTTTTTCACCATAATAATTAGAAACTGGCTTCCAAACTTCTCTTCTAATTGACAGATTCGTCCAAATCTGACAATGTCCTTAAAATGATAGTTCAACCATAAATTAATATTCTGTCATGTTGTTCCAAACCTGAGTGACTTTGTGTATTTTGTGGAACCCAAAAAAGATATTAGACATAATGCTAGAGACTGACAGTCTCAGTCTCCACTCCCTTTTAAAATATGGAGGAAAAAACATGCAGTGACAGTAAATGGTTACCATAAGGCTAACATTCTGTCTGACATCTCTTTAATTGTGTTGCTTTGAAGAAAGTCATATGATTTGAAACAACAAAAGGGTGTATGATGACAATTTCCATTAATAATAATAATTATTATTAGTATTATTAGTAGTAGTAGTATAATTATTATTATTCTGTAATACATGTTATATATGTATTAAGTAATGGAATATTGTGGCGTAATCATCCAATATGTTTTATGCGGAAGTAACAAGATACTCGCAACTTGAGTGTTCTTTTAATTGGATACTTTCTTACTCTTACTCAAGTAGTTTTTTACATTACTACTTCTACTTGAGATATATATATATATATAAAGTAATTATACTTTTACTTGAGCAAAGATTTTGGGTACTCTACCCACTTCTGGCCAAAAAAAACAAACAAAACAAAACAAAAAAACAATGATCATTGGTTCTCTATTATGACAACTTTCTTTGGTTTAGAATTGTCTGACCACCTGTATTGGTCCACTTTGAACAAGGATAGAACTTAGATAATGATTAGGCCTTGGCAAAACAAATTGGTACTTTGAAACATTACTCTTTTGGGGATGTGTAGAAGGAAGGAAGGGAGAAATGGGATGTACAAATATACAGTTTGTTCAAAGGATTGGAGCAAGGAACATCTTATAATTATGATTCAGTCGATGCACTTAGACAGAGGCACTCCAGGAGAGATAGTGGACTACCACCGTGGAGTCATAAAAACAACTTTGATTGCTCTGCGTGAGGCTGTTTATGGATTTTCTATGGCATGTCAAAATTATAGTCCTATCTAAAAACAATCAGCAAAAGCAGGAAAAAAGTAACAATAGACCTGAGGCTGCTGAGTCCACTTTAGGGTTCATTAACAAGGAATCAATTGATTTACAATCCTGAGGAAGGAAAAGCACACCCACACATATCGCAAGCTAACAACTTGGTGTAACTAAAATGCTACAAAGTCCTCATATCCTGTTTATTGCTCAAATGTATGGACACTTTTCACATTTACAGGTCTGGAACACGGAAGTAAACTATAGCGGGGTGCACTTAACTTCTATAGAGGTACATATGAGACCAAATAGTAAACATTATTTTCAATTGTCAATTCCTCTGATAGCTCAAGAAAATAATCCACTAAGTTTTCCACAATGTCAAATTTATTGGCACTCAGTGCCAGGGTAATATAACACCCTGTCTACACCATACGCGAGCGGCATGTCGTGTCGCATCAAAAGCAATAGAATCACATTATAATCAATGATATAGTCTACACTGGAAGTGTCAGTTGCGGTGCGTCCATCACGGCGTTAATAAACGGGTGTGGCATTCCATTTTGCGCTGCACGCGCTGGTGCTACTACACAAATTAAAAGGTTTAGAACGTTAGTGTTGATGCATCCAGTGTAGACAGTCTCAAGCCATTGCGTCACGCCATCAACAGAAGTGCCCTGTGTAGACAGGGTGTAACACAAACAATAATGTTATAAATAACTAAAATTTTAATATAAAAATGTTTGATAAAGATCCTTGTTGCTTTTGTGTAAAAAAAATCTGACAGATATTTAGAGTATTTAAAAACATATTGCCTCCTTAAATACTTTCAATGCTTAGCTTGTGGGCAAGAAATTTATTTTTAAAAAGACTGGCTTGAATGTAGTTTTGCTACTTTAAATCATAAGTAGCCTCATTGGTATATAAAAGTAACTATTAAAGTAGCTTCCCCAACACTGGTATGCTAGTTATGTAAAAAAATAAATAAAATAAAAAATAATTAAAACATCATAAGAAAAATCATTAAAAAAAAATAAAATATATATATATATATATATATATATATATATATATATATATATATATATATATATAATAACTATGCAAAAATGCTAATAGCACCCAAGCAAGTCATATTAATGAAACAAATCAATTATTTTCATCAACAGCACACCTTTGGACTTCTCTAGCCAACATCAGTACTTATTATGTTATTAGCGAAACGGTTTTCCTCATATATTTGGCTTTTTAGTCCCATTTGCCCTCTCAGTCACCGAGCAGACATTAGCCAGCATTGGTTGGCCGCTAATTGCTCTGAGACGGCATAATTGAGTGGTCTCTGGGGCTCCATTCAGTTCTACAGACTTCAATACTGTCAGCAAATGTCAATGGATGGCTGAGGATTAATGAGCTAGCACTAGCGCTACCAGTACAGCCATTGGACCAGTTTCCTTGGCTCGTCCAAACTCTGACACTGTGACAAGATCTAGAACTGCAGAAAATGTATGTACTTATGTTAAACTTGGAAGAAGTCAAGAATTTGGTGGAATTAGTGGTATTTCATTGCTTATTTGTTTGGACATTTGTTTTTTGGCTAAAAAAGTTAGCTAAAGTTTTTGAGAACGCTTAGCTTGATTTTCCACGCTTAGCTACTAAAATGTCATAATGGAAAATGTAAGTGAATTTTATTTCTTCCTCTCAAGTTTTATACCCATAAACAGGGGAATATCTACTATTCTGAGAAAAGTTCTGACACAATTATCATCCTGAATGTAGCACCATTTGAAAAACCTTGAACTTTCAGAGTTAAATCTGTGTGAGACAATATCCTATAGAGCCAGATTTCTGCCAAAAGTAAACAAACAAATAGAACGTTTTGCAAACAAACACAATCCGCTTTGCAAAGGAAAACTCGACTCTCAGACAATCAGAAAGCGATCTGCAAATACAAAGGGCCATTTGAGAGAAAATGAAGAGTAGTTATCCTGTACCACTGGCTTAACAAAAAAATGCATTGTGTTTTATCAATATAAAAAATTTGTTTCATATGAGACTACATCATATTTCACAAATAAATACAATCTATTCTACAAATTCTACAGGATTGTTGAACAAATACAAAATCCGATGTGAACAAATACATACCACGTGACTTTTGGTACAACTTTCTCAACCACAGTCCTGATTTTTTCACAAATGCATCAATGATTTCCTCACAAATGGGCTGAGCCACGTCATCTTTTAAATCAGTAAATGGTGCAGTGCTGCCACATACTTTCACTCAGTTATGTCTTTACTACACTGTGACGTGCACAGAACAGGGTCAGCAGGGGCACGAATCCCTGCCCCTTTCATTCACAAATCTAAAGGTGCCCTTGAAAATTAACAGCGCGTGCTACAGCAGATCGGGGGCAGATTCTAATCGCAAGTGATCCTCCCTATGCCCTACTCTCACTCCGAGGTACAGAGCCCTTGAAGTGGGTCCTCTGAATGGAACACTGTATAACTGTATAAATGTGCCCTTTGTCTTGTGGAAGGGCCTATTCATTCATCCTCTCCCGCAGCAGTGCCCTTTGAGGGAGCAAAAATGTAGTTTTGAATTGCCCCGGAACACCGAAGTCACGTCATGGAGCATCAGCTGTTTTTTATTCTGTTTGTGTTTCATGAAATTACAAGCGAAACACGACAGAAGATATCTGTTTACAGCATATGAACTCTAAAAGCTTTTTTTCTCCATGCCATTACTTGATATTAATTTAATATGTGAATGAAATAATATGTTTTTCTACTCACAAACTTTCCGATCGGCATGGTGATTTGATGATATGTTTGACAGTTTTAAGTAATTGATAAAAGTTGGTTATATTGCCTGTTTGCATTGTAGCAAAACAAGTTTACATACTTTGAACTCATTTTTGATGCTACAATAATTTCATTAATACTTTTGAATCCAGAAATTGCATTGCTTGCTGTCACGATTAAATGTGTTTTTTTTTTTTTTGTTTTTTTTTTATGTTTTGTGTTCATGTCTTTTATTTTGGAAGTTTAGTTCTATCAGGAAGACTCGCAGACTTGAGGGAAATTTAAGATGACATTTATTTGATGAATATAAAACAGGAATGTAATGTCTCTCTTTGGCATAAGCCCCGTCTGGCGGTCTGAAGAATTTGTACTCGAAACCGTCATATCCTGCCGGAGATAGGAGGCAGGGGTGAGAAGCCTACCCCCATGCAGGACGGGACTTAACTGGTGGTGGTGGGGAGGTGGAGGTTGCCGTGTTAGCACACTGAAACAGCAATGTGATTGTGAGCAGACTTATAAAGCGATGGCTTACATGTGACTGGCTAGGAGTTACCTAGCTAATGGTGCGATGATGTACAGCTGCTATTCTTCCCTCTAGAACTACACTGTGCTTACATTTCCTGTTCCTGGTTCATGTCATGTGATTTCCTGTTCCCTCATGTGATCTTGTCATGTGATCCTGTCATGTGTTTCCCATGTTCATGTGTCTTGTTTTCATTGGTTCATGTTTTAGTAGTCTTGTTATCTTGTTATTAGTTTAGTCTTGTTATTGGTTTTCATTGTCATGTGTTTGCCCATGTCCATGTATTCAAGCCCTCATATGTGCCATTGTCTTTTGTCATGTATTGTGTTTATGTAACGTTGTTTCAAGTCAGCATAACAGTTTTGTTTTGGTTTCACCAAATATATTCTGGAATATATTCGTTTGTAAATAAACACTGCAATTAGGTTCTTCACACTTCATCATCTTCGTCTGCCTGTCATTGCTAGCAACGTTACAGAATGCCTGACTTTCAAAATGAACCCAGCAGTTCAGCTACTCCGTCTTCACCAAGGAAACATTTCCATGGAGGAATATGTGGAGGACTTCTGCGCTCTGGCCAGCGAGGTGGATTTCAATGAGATTGCCCTCAAAGACTTTTTCCGTTTTGGGCTAAATGAGCCCATATACTGCATGATGCCTGGTGGTCAGATAACTTTCAATCAGGCTCAATACATTGACTATGCTCTTATGCTGAGTGGTTCTTCGTTCACTGTTGGAAATGTGGATGACGAACTCAGCAATTCCACAGCACCCACCACACCAGAACCCACTGTCCTGATCACCACACTACAGCCCAAAGTCATGGCCGCCACGTTAGAATTCATCGTCATGACCGCCACGTCAGAGTCCACCATCAAGGTTGCTGAGTCAGGGTCCCACGCCTGTGTCTGCTCCATGCCATGTCACAGCCACATCTGAGTCTATTCCATGCCATGTCACTGCCACACCTCAGCTTGCTCCATGCCATGTCACAGGCAAGCCTCAGTCTGCTCCATGCCCTGTCACAGCCAAACTTCAGTCTGCTCCATGCCATGTCACAGCCACATCTGAGTCTATTCCATGCCATGTCACCGCCACACCACACCTATTCCATGCCATGTCACAGGCAAACTTCAGTCTGCTCCATGCCATGTCACAGGCCCACCTCTGCTCCACGGTCCAGGTCCGCCTCTGCCCCACAGTCCAGCGTCCACACCTGCTATGGCCAATGAGCCAGCGTTGCAAGCCTCGTCCATCCCAGAGCCAGCTCTCACTGAGCTAGTAGACCTGGAGTTGGTTCCCGCCTTTGTGCCCACCATGAGTACTCTTCCTCCTCCTGATCAGCCGGTTCCCCCCAAGTCACCAGCTCGATCATCGCCCCCTGTGACACCTCAGACAAAGGGAACTTCCGAACCTTCGACTCTGCCTAGGTCCTCCGAGCCCTGGACTCCGCCTTGGCCCTCCAATCCCTCGACCTCACCTCGGCTCTACATTCCCTTGGCTCCACCATGGTCCTCCAGCCTATCAGCTTCACCGGGGTTCCTCGTCCCTCCAGCTCCTCCTTGGTCTGTCGATCACCTGGCTCTGCCTTGGCTTTCTGATCCTCTGGCTCTGCCTTGGCTCTCCGATCCTCTGGCTACGCCTTGGCTCTCCGATCCTTCGGATCCTCTGGGAACCTCCATCCCTACGGCTCCACCTTGGTCCTCAGCCCCACCAGCTCCGTCTCAGTCTTCTGATCCCCCAGCTCCACCTTGGTCCTCCGAGCCTCAGGTGCGGCCTTGGTCCTCTGTGCCTCCGGCTCCACCCTGGCTCTTCAAGCCTTCAGCTACTCTCCAGGCTCCAAGTTCTCCAGTTTTGCCCCTCAAGCCTCTCATGGCTCCACCTTCCATGGCTCCGCCCCTCAAGCCTCTCATGGCTCCATCATCCACTGGCTCCGCCCTGGTCTCCTGCTCCATGCCCTGTTTCGCCAAGCCATGCCTCAAGGACCCCACCCCACGTTTCATATTTTGGATTTCACATTCTGGAATATATTAGTTTGTAATTAAACACTGCACTTGGGTTCTTCACACTTCATCATCTTCGTCTGCCTGTCATTGCTAGCAACGTTATACTTGCATTGCTTTTGTTTATTTATGAAACATATAGTTAGCATTTTGGCAGTGTACTCACAGAACGATGCTGACACACCAACGCAGAACTATAAATGCAAACCAACACAGGTCAGACAAAATGTACACTCTATGTATTGTGTTGTAAATTCATCAACAGATTAATACTCGATTGCTACTGCCTTTCCGACATCACATGGCACACCTACAGTGTAGACAGCTTTATTAATAATAATGGCAGCAGCAGCGTCGTTTTCAGTGATAGAAAGTTAGTACATCTTTTATAGAACACTGGCATTAACTTAAGGAGCTTTCTGATTTTGGCAAAGCTAGTTTGGTTTTTGTTTAAACCAGCAGACTAATAATTTTCAGGAAAATACCATGGTATTACCAATTTTGGACATGTGGGCTACCCATTCAAAACCAAAGTGATGAGGTCAGAATAGAAGCAGCAGAGATAAAATGATAAAGTGAGGGTGCAGAAATGAGAGAAGTAAAAAGAATGATGAGACGAGAAAAAGATTAGAGCCCTATAAAAAAGACACTGTGCTGTTACCAGGGTAATACCATGGTAGTGAATGATTATATTCATATTTCATGACATTGTCATAGTACTCCAAGATACTTCAAAAAATAGCATGGTTTTACTATTACACATCTTGGTTACAGATATAACCTCTGTTCCCTGATGGAGGGAACGAGATGTTGTGTCGATGTAGTGACACTAGGGGTTCGATCTTGAGAGCCCCAATCACCTTTGCTTAAAATAGAAAAGGCCAATGAGAATTGCCGAGTGGAATTTGCATGCCACTCTCCACCCTCGGGCATACAGGTATAAAAGGAGATGGTGTGCACCACTCATTCAGATTTATGCTGAGGAGCAGATAGAGAGTCCCGGCCATGTCAGCGGCCGGTTCAGCGCTGCGGCAGGAGAGACACAACATCTCGTTCCCTCCCTCAGGGAACAGAGGTTACATCAGTAACCAAGACATTCCCTGTCTGTCACTCACTCGATGTTGTGTTGATGTAGTGACACTATGGGTCTCTATAGGAAACGGCGCAGGGGCTGAACCATGTCACGAGGTACGGAAGAGTGGACACGGGCAAGCTGCTGTGTGCCTCGTAACGAGCGCTCAACCATGTCGTGACCTTCCAGCAAGTTACGTAAGGCGTCTCCCTAGTCCCGTTAAGGGGGGTGGGGGGGGGGGGGGGGGGGTAGAGGCACTTACCCAAGTAGGCTACCGGCAGTGCCTTTCCTGATTTGCTGTTAAGCAATTTCCCACCGAGTGCTTTCTAGAATAGCACTGGGAAGTGCTCTTCCCTTTCCAGGAAGGAGACCACTATGGAGACCACATCCTGCCGGAGGGAGGTTAACATGTGGAGAATACCTCACATGGACTTACCAACGGGAAGTTCACATATGGAATGATACCACCGGAGGACCCTATCTACAGAGAGGGTATGCAGCCACAGTGGCCGAGGCAGAGAAAGCTCTGGCGAGGGGAAAAACAGGGTTCACCTAAGGGGAAACCGAACAGTGGAAACTCATCATACGGGATTACCAAGGGGGAATCACCACGCATGGAGCACTGAGCCCGAGCACACAGGCTCACCTGAAAAGGGGCATACCACAGGTACTGGGCCTGGTGTTGTATCTCCTCCTCCAAGTTCATCACCGTAGGTCATGAGCACTGGCATTGACAGGGGAATGATCTCTGTGGTCGTGAGCACTGGCAGTGACAGGGGAGCAGGAGCCCTTCTCCTCCTCTTCCTCTTCCTGACAGCCAGGGGCACTGCTAAGGAATGGCCTCAGTGGCCAAGGACGCTGGCTCTGGGACGAACGAGGCTTCAGATGCTGGCTCTGGGATGGACGAGGCTTCAGGTGCTGGCTCGTTGACCGTGGCTGCCATGGTTGGGAACTCAGGCTTGGCGGCTATGATGGGGAACCCCCATTTTTGAGAAAATCATTGATGCGTTTGTGAGAAAATCAGAACTGCGGTTGAGAAAGTTGTGCCAAAAGTCATGTGATTCACAAGTGGTATGTATTTGTTCACCTCAGATTTTGTTTATGTTTGACAATCCTGTAGAATTTGTAGAATAGATTATATTTATTTGTGAAATATGATGTAGGCTCATATTAATTTTTGTATATATTTGTAAAACACAATGCATTTGTTTGTTAAGCCAGTGGTACAGGACAACTACTCTTCATTTTCTCTAAAATGGCCCTTTGTTTTTGCAAATCGCTTTCTGTTTGTTTGAGAGTCCAGTTTTTCTTTGCGAAGCAGATTGTGCTTGTTTGCAAAACGTTCTATTTGTTTGTTTACTTTTGACAGAAATCTGGCACCATAATTATTGCTCTGCTTAATGACATACATTTTGATTCCGAATTTTGGTTTACTCCAAGGAGTCGTCTTTAGCTTCACAGGCAACTGAGAAAACTAATATTTGGCTATTTTAAAATAACTAATGAGATTATATAGCAGTCTCTTATATGCACAGGTTTAGGTTTAGATGTCATGGTAACATACGAATGGTTTAAACTTGTGTAGCTAGTCTTCTAATTGTCACCCAATAGTGAATTAGTAGCCCTTTTACTAGGTTATTTTGAGCCAAAATGCCACAGGGTTTGATCATTAAGCACAACAAATAATATGGAAATAATTGTATTTTCCTTTTTAAACACTGACTCCCTTTACATGCATACCAATACACAAATAACTACCAAAAATTGGCTTATTAAAAAATCTGACAACACAAGAAAAATAGTGTTTACTTCAGATTTGAAATCATCTCGTTATTCTCTGCTTTTTGACATCAAATTGTAAACAGGCATGTGCACAACACTTGCGCACATTGGACAAGCCGGTGAGAAAGCCGGTAAAGGTGTTTGCGTGCAAGGTGAGTTTAGATTAATGGGCAAAATGTATGTGTGCCGATCGGTTTTTGCATTTATGACCTTCTTTGGTGCCGTCAGTGGTGTTAATATGACAACACAGTTTGTCAGTTTATTAAGCACAAGTAGTTGGTTGCATTCATATAGTAATTATTTGCATTTAGCATTATTTTTCCTGCCTGTCCACAACCCATCAGAACAGACTGGCAACCCATATTTGGGTCATGGACCACCAGTTAAGAACCACTGATTTAGAATTACCAAAATACATGTTTTCCCAAAAATTAGCACCTGGTGTACTTTATGGCAATTTTGATGCAATTCCAACATGGGAGAGCAGAAAATGGTTGTGCAGAATAATTTCTGTGCTATCCTGCCCTGACAAGTTATTGTCAGCTGAAGTCCAGACCATCAATCATAGCTGGCTGGCGCTCTATTACTCCTTTTTTTCACTCTTAGAGCAGGATCGCTATTTAATCACTACTTGGCCCCTCAACACCGCTGCAGCCCACCTGCAACATAACAGATGAGCTGTTGGCACCGTACTGATGGCACAATCTCAAGAGGAAACAATGTGCTGCCCATCACACTGTCTCTGCTACAAAACTTGTTTTTTATCATTGTTAAGGACAACAAAACTGTAAATGAAGAATCAAATGTCTACCTTTATGGGAAGGAAGCTTTGGAAAGATTAAGAGGAAGATACTGGATATTAGTGTTATGTATTCATTGTTTTTCTTCATTTGGCAGGTTGCAATCAAGATGTGCAACACTTCAAATGCCAGCAGTCTGAGGTTAATGTAATGACTCATTCAAATGCAAATCTCTTGCCTAAATAAAAGCTGCTGTGTATTGAATATTGACATGAGTGTATTCCAAGAGTGCTCTATGGTAAGCTAAGTAATGTAAAGTCAACATGAAACTGCTTTCGCAGCCCAGTTTCTGGGCTAAACATGATATTCAATGATAAAAAAATCGGCAGGACTTGATTTTATCTATAGGGGTTTGGACTAACATAAGGGTGAGTAAACGATAACAGAATTTTCATGAATGGTTGTACTATCCTTTTAAGCAGTACCTAGACTTACTTTAAAGGCCAGTGCAAACAAGGCTAGAGTTGAATGTGATGAGTCCAAGCTCTAAAGATAATAGAATGTTTAAAAGCAGAGTGGAGGAGCTCATTTCTGAACACATGATGAATTGCCTGTCATATGCTTATTATGAGCAATCAGAGTCTCCAAAAATTCTCCTGAAACAGCGGAGAAGTTTTCAAATGATCTTTCAATGAATGCCATGTCTCATTAATACTGCCGCAGGATGATATTGGCATTCAAATCAGTATCAAAGATGAGAGCAGCTGGTGAGTGTATTGAATTGAGATATGGTGAATTAGAATCAGAATTTACACCGGAACAGTTATTAGTACTTATACCACGGGTCTGTTGAATGCTTGATTCTGATTGGTTGATGGACGTTCTGAGGTAAAATAACCAATTAAAACAAAGACACTGGTTAAGTACATCGGATAAGAATGACAAACAATGTCTATAATATCCTACATTTATTTCAATTTCGATTGAAAAGTGTCCTTGTGCTCCCTCTGTCTCGTGACTTTTCATTCGAAATTGAAATAAATTTAGGATATTATAGACATTGTCATTCTTATTCGATGTACTTAACCAATGTTTTTGTTTTAATTGGTTATTTTGTTGTGGTAGCCTGTAGGGCTCTTTGAAATATCTGAACTAATTTGGCAAAGTGATATGGAACCGTTATGCGGTCAAGACCTGGAACTATTTCATAGCTGTGCATTTACTTGACAAATAATTGCACACCTTAGAACATCTGTCAAGCACTCAGAATCAAGCATTCAACAGACCCATTGCATAAAACTTCTATATTATCAGAAATATCTGTGGGAAACACCCTCGCGCTCCCCTCTCACACAAACACTCCCACACATGTGGATGCACATACATTATACGCATTACGCACAAACTTACTCACGAGTGAAAAACAGCCATCATGTCAGCACACACCTGCATCTCAGAAGGGTTGAAAACAGTTGTTAAGGTTTACATCGGAAATATGGTGACACTCACTGCTGCTGAGAAGTGCTTAAACTTACATCTTGGTGATTTTGAAGTGATGTTACTTCTGACGAGAGCTGCAACAAATAAAGGTAATCCCACAGGCAATCTCTCTCAGTTTCTGAGCTTCTCTCTTTCGATCCCTCAAAAACAAACTCACACATGCACAAACGCACTACCTTGTTACTCCAGTAAGTGCTCCAGTAAACAGTGCAAGCCTCGCTATCCTCCGTTGCTAGTTCTAAAGTGATGTTTTGCGAACTAGCAATGAAGGCTTGAGCTGTATCAGAGCAAGACGCTGAATCCATGGCAGAAGAAAGTAGTTCCACTCACAAGAGACTTAGGAACTGTAACAGGTAAAGGGTGGGCAAGGAGGAGGCGGGAACCGGCTGAGCAGTCAATTAAACTTTAATGACATAAATTCAACTCAAATCAACTTAAACACAAACACATGGATGATGGAACAGGGAACAGCTGTGGAAGATGTAGGGCAGCTGAGGGTAATCAACAAAAGTGCATCCTGGGAAATTAAGTCCATGAATAAGGGGAAAACAAAGAGTAGTTTTTGACAGACCCCAAAGGGGCGACTCATGTTGCCCAAAGATGGATGGGTAGGCAGGGACAAGCAGACGAGTAAGGATCCGGAGGATGATTTAGAGGCCAAGGAGGAGTTAGCGGATGATCAGGAGGCCAGGGAGGTGACCACAGGGCAGGGACTGGGTCAGGAGGCCTGGGAGGCGGCCACAGGGCCGGGACAGGGTCAGGAGGCCTGGGAGGCGGCCACAGGGCAGGGACAGGGTCAGGAGGCCTGGGAGGCGGCCACAGGGCAGGGACAGGGTCAGGAGGCCTGGGAGGCGGCCACAGGGCAGGGACTGGGTCAGGAGGCCTGGGAGGCGGCCACAGGGCAGGGACTGGGTCAGGAGGCCTGGGAGGCGGCCACAGGGCAGGGACTGGGTCAGGAGGCCTGGGAGGCGGCCACAGGGCAGGGACTGGGTCAGGAGGCCTGGGAGGCGGCCACAGGGCAGGGACTGGGTCAGGAGGCCTGGGAGGCGGCCACAGGGCAGGGACTGGGTCAGGAGGCCTGGGAGGCGGCCACAGGGCAGGGACTGGGTCAGGAGGCCTGGGAGGCGGCCACAAGGTAGGGACAGGGTCAGGAGGCGGAATTGAATTCCAGGAGGAGGATCCGGAGGTGGAGCGGGCAGAGGTGCAGAAAATCAGGGAATTGAGACTTAGGAGGAGGAGTCTCTGGGAGAGCGGACGTGACCGCTGGAGGAGGAGTCTCTGGGAGAGCGGACGTGACCGCTGGAGGAGGAGCCACTGGAAGACTCTGAGGGCAGAGTCACCTTGGTCAGGGGTGCTGGCAGCAACTGGGAAACGGCTTCCATGGCCGGGAGTGCTGGCAGTGCCTGGGAAACAGCCTCCGTGGTCATGGGCACTGGCAGTGACAAGGGAACAACCTCCGAGGCTGGGGAGAAAGTGGTCTCCACTGAAGGGGGCTCGGATACCACTGGAGCCATAGTGGCTCCCCCCCCAAAATTCCTCTAGGGCTGGAGTGGGCATGAAAGCTGGCACTGGGATGGGCGAGGCTTGCAACGCTGGCTCTGGGACAGATAAGGCTTGCAATGCTGGCTCTGGGACAGAAGAGGCTTCAAGAACTAGCTTGTTGGCCGTGGCAGGCGTGGGTGTTGGCTCATTGGCCGTGGCAGGCGTGGCCATTGGCTCGTTGGCCGTGGAAGGCCTGGAGGGCAGTGCCGTGGAAGGCCTGGAGGGCGTGGCCGTGGAAGGCCTGGAGGAAGGAGCCATGGAAGTCACTGCAAGAGGGTTGGCCGCTGGAGTAGATGCAGAAGACCAGCCCTCATGATGTTAACAATAAATTCACCAAGGAGCAGACCACCGAAGTCCAATGGGACCATCTCCCTCACCGGTTCATTCAACCCTAACCAGAACATGGTCCTGAGGATTCTCTCTTCCCAGCCCACTTGAAAGTCCAAGCTCCAGAACCTCACGCAGTAGTCCTCCACTGACAAAGACCTTTGGGTGAGTTGATCCAGTTGTACTGATGGATCCATCTTTTTGGGTGTTGGTTCTTCTGTAACGTTGATGGGAGAGACAAGGCAGGAAAGTGTGGATCCAAATGCAGACTAATTTTATTAATGCAACTCTGAAGATGAAAATAAAACACTTGAGAAAAAGGGAAAATCAAACGTAACAGCAGTTTGCTGGTTAAATAAGTCTGTAACATTCAAATTAACATGTAGACAAACTAAGAAGAACCAATGATGAGGGAAGGAAACCAGAGGGTATTTATACACAGAAGGATGATGATGGAACAGGGAACAGCTGTGGAAGATAGAGGGCAGGTGAGGGTAATCAACAAAAGTGCATCCTGGGAAATGAAGTCCATTAATTAGGGGGAAAACAAAGGGTAGTTTGTGACAATTATCAGTTTCTCACCCTAATGTCACTCCAAATCCGTATGACTATTCTTCCTCCGTCATGACATCATATTGAGAACCACTGAAGTTCTTGACTTAAGAATAAATAACAACTTAAATTGCATTCCATTTATCGCACGAAGTGACTGCTTCAGAAGACTTGGAATATAGTGCATGAGTCCTATTGATTCTTTTTTACTGTGGTTTTATGATGTTCTTTGTCCTTTTTTTTTTTTTTTTTTTTTAGCTTGACAGTCTGGATTTACTTTCATTGTATGACAAATAAACCTTGTGAAGGCTTTTTTAACAAATTCACCTTTTCTGTCTTACAGATTTGGAGCAAAATAAGAGTGGTTAAATGATAGAATTTTAATTTTGAGGTGATTTATTTCTTAAACTGATATAAAAATAAAATCATAATTGAAAAGACTGAAACTACACTCAAATAAATGTTTGTGTCTCCAAAATGAACTAAAAAAAAACAAAAATGACCATTCATTAATTTTAGTTTTAGTTTGGATGTACAGTTTATTCTAAAGTGTGAAACATTAACAACCGGCCTTCATTCAATATGAAATGCAATAACACTAGATAGCTCTGAGAAGTGTTTAAATTATATCAGTTAACACATTAAATTAATGTTACGGGTTCAATTCAAGTTAAGCTCAATCGACAGCATTTGTGGCATATTGCTGATTACCACAAAAAATTATTTTGACGCATCCCTCTTTAATTTAAAAAAAAGTTTTTAAAACACTGTGCAAGGCACTTACAATGGAAGTGAACAGGGCCAGTTCATAACCATTAAAATATACATGTTAACATGATTTTAGTGTGTTAAAATCTCTACCATATTTAAAAATACTACCATATTTGTGTAAAGATACATCCAATATTACAACTTCATTGTCATGACGATGTAATGCCAGCAAACACTGTAATCTAGTTAAGGCTGTAGATGATTAATTTCATCACACTAATATCATATTTACATGTATAATGTTTACATCTTGTGGCTATACTTTTGAAAAAGAGTGAATTTTAATGTTTATGGATTGGCCCCATTCACTTCAATTGTAAATGCTTGCAGTAACTGTGATTCTTGCTTTTTTCTTTTCTTTTCTTTTTTATAAATGAGGGACAAATCAATATTATTTTTGTGGTAATCAACATTGTGCCACAAATGCTGTCCATTGAGCTAACTTTGAAACTAGAACATTCCATTAACTTTGGCAGCCATTTTCACAGAAAAAAATAAAACTAAACTGAAACTTGAAAACACTGAAAAAATAAAATAAAAGGAAACTTAAAGTACTAAGCATTTTAAGACTATTGTATTTTCAATAATAAAAAAAATAAATAAATAAATACACATATATATATATATATATATATACAAAAACTAAACCAAAATAAAAGAAAATGCTATAAAAACCAAATGAAAATGTGAAAACTAACAAAAACGAAACTAAATTGGTAAGGACAAATTGAAAATACAGTAGAAATAAATTAATTAAACATTCTAATGCACATTCTACAGCCTGATTACCTTGTTTCAAAGCACGTCAAAGGCTGACAGTGAAAGTACAATTTTCTCATATTTGTTCCACTCTTAGGATGAAAGCTGAGTTTTATTTATTTGTGCTTTGATGCTCTGCTTTATCTGATTCCAGGGCCACCAACAACTTATTTTGAACCCTTCGGCAGTTTGGAAGGAATATTGCAATAAGCTTTGCCCACTTCTTGGCAACAACTGCTTGCCCTTTGTTCCACCCAGTAATACCTGAATCTACAAGCTGTGGATGACCTTTCAGCTTGTCTCATTATGCCCCCAAGGAAGTAGTCAGCCACAGTTAAGACTGACACAAGAAATGCATAAATACATGGAAACACACACACACACACTGACTGTTCAGTTTTGCACTGCAGTTCCGCAATTAAAACAGCAGATTGTAACCGAAAACTGCTGAGAGTACATCGCTACACTCTGCTTACATTACAAAAGTATCGGATTTGAACAAACCTCTTCCCCTAAGCATTAATTTTCAATGCTTAAGGGGCCGCTCACATTGAAATAAAATGTCCATCCATCTGCGGTGTTTTTCAGATGTTTTTCTATGTAAACATGCACTAGATGGCCATCTTTGACCAGTGTACTGCATCTCACTGTTGTAGTTGTTTTTTGAGTTATGTTCAACCTTGTCCCATAGAATCATGTTTCTATACATAAACTCGTGCAAAATTATATTTACATGGCTCGTTGGCAGCAGTTTCCTGGTGAAATGAACACTAGAGGCACTTCAACAAAAATGACTTTTATCCGTAGGTGTGAGTGAGAGTGTGAATGTGTATGAGTTAAAAGGCAGATGATCAGTTCTCAAACCTACTTTTATGACATCTAAACACTTTTACTATAGTGCATTAACATTTACATTACATAGCAAAGTACTTAACAAGCTTTTTTGAGCATTTTCAAACTGTGGTAGCTCAACTGATAGAGCGTTGCACTTGGTGTGCAAAGGACCGGGGTATGAGTCCTGAAGAGCATGCAAGCTGACACATGAGGCGAAAGTGTCATAGAAGCACCACAAAAAGATGTGGTTGGTTCAGTAATTGGGTTTTTAATCTCACATGTGCTTTTTATGAGGCCATCAGTTAGGTTTAGGTTTTAGGTTTAGGGTAAGATTTGTTGATTTAAAACTCGACAAAGCTTTAACCTTAAAATGCTTATCTGTTTAGGAGAAAATTTAACTAGCTTTGCGCTACGTTTAGCTTATATTAGCGCAAGAACTCATTCAGTCTAAACTGCCCCCAAACTCATCCCAAACTGTTTGTGCTATGAACATGAATTATATCTCAAATTGTACGGCTTATTAAGAAGAGGTGTGTTTTTACTTTTCTAAGCAATCTGACTTATGATATCCCTGGCAGATGATAAAACGCACAGGGAAAAAAGTCTTAAAGGAGGGACTTAAGACATATCTAGGGACAAGAATATCATAGAGATTTGGGGGTGGTCTCTTTACCAGAAACAATATAAAGATGAATGGGGAACAAACACTCTCAAAAAATGTAATGTGAGAAATTGTAATGCTCAATATGGCAGCAGTAAGAATGGAAAGAAAAGACCAGAGAGAGCTAATCACCTTTTTTCTAAAGTTTGTGTTATTGAAACTTTTGGAGATTTCCGTTTTTCAGCATTCAAGTAGATATGAGCAGGACTTATTTGCCTAGCTGCCTGGAGGCATTACTAAGATGACCGCAGAGTGAACTGACTTGATTAAAAAGCACTTTGGTAATGTACCACTCATCCCTGTTTGGCTTGTCTATCTTATATTTAAGTCCAAAATCATAGACAAGCCAGAATGTCGCCACACCATATTGGGTAAAATGGATCATAACTGTGGAGAAGATGAGTTCTAAAGCTATTAGAGACTTCTCAACTGCACCTGCAGGGAAAACCGGACAATGGACAGAGGGAAAGAGGTAGAGAGAGAGGGAGAGTACATTAACGGATACACCTCCCTCATCTAGTTTTCTGACATGGTTGCAGTTGTTTCCCTGGGGTGCAGGCTAGGCGTGGGCGAGAGAGAGAGAGAGAGAGAGAGAGAGAGAGAAGCAGTGATTGTAACTGCAATACTCCTT
Source organism: Myxocyprinus asiaticus (assembly GCF_019703515.2). Lineage (NCBI taxonomy): Eukaryota > Metazoa > Chordata > Actinopteri > Cypriniformes > Catostomidae > Myxocyprinus > Myxocyprinus asiaticus. Next base: position 45,048,949 of record NC_059355.1, read on the forward strand.
CACCCAGGTTGCCATGTTGAAGGAGTATTGCATATGATAAGTTTTATGTGCTGTATGTAATGCAGCGGCTTAAATGCGTGCAGGGGATTATGGTTGCAGCTCAACCTTGGATCAGCACATCCTTTGAGATAGTACTTCAGAATATATGCACAGAGCAATTATGTAGATGAGATGTAGCAGTTGTATTTACAATAGGCAAACTGTATTATCATTCATTCGTTATCATCATCATCATTATCATACTATAATAATATATATATATATATATATATATATATATATATATATATATATATATATATTATAGTATGATAATGATATATATATATATATACATATATATTATTAACATTGCAAAATGTATACATCATGAATGGTGATATTTGTTGCACTACCTTTAATTTATGCTAATTGAATTTTTTAATCAGTAAAATAAAATCCCTGTATAACAGTATTTTAACTTTAATACAATACAAAATTATTGCATTACAGTAATGAGGATCTAATAAGAATCACAATTCCAAATAATGGGAATAGAATTAAGTCCATCCAATATACATACACACACACACACACACACACACACACACACACACACACACACACACACACACATATATATATATATATATATATATATATATATATATATATATATATATATATATATATATATATTGCAATGAATTATTGTGATTATTTTATATATTTATACTGTATATTGTATATAATGTGTACATATACTGTTTATTTAAATTAGTATAGGCTGTATTATATAATATATATATGCCACTTTACATATATTAATATAAAGTATATTATAAATAGTATATAGTATATTATAAAAAGTATAAATAGTATATTGCAACTAAAATTACTTTATATTGTTAAGTTTAGGGGTAGGGGTCTTAAATATCAGTATTCCTATTTTAGGGATCTGTATATATATTTATGATATAAAGGATTTGTAATTATATTAAGTTTTTAGATAAAGATAGGTAAGATAGGTACAATCACTACATGCTATCAATAAGTACATATTGTGCATTTCATTGTCTATCCAAATATACAAAAATGTATGTTTAAATGTTACTTACAAATAGCTACTAATAATAATGAGATCAGATTGTCAATACCAATGAAAATAAAGCAATATATTCTTTTTTTTTTTTTTTTTTTTTTTTTGGGTTGAAAACCTAGACTTATTTGTGTGAGATTCACTCATGTGTTGTTTCAGTGAGTTATATAAAGAGTGATAAGATATTTTAATAGATACAAAGTCTGTTTTGTAAGAAGTATACTTAATTTATAACAATCATGGCAATTTAATTTTGGAAATAACATGCATCTGGTTATACAAGGCAGAAATTCTCATCCAGAATGTGCAGAGCCTGATCAGGTGGACTCAGTGAATTTTGATTGGATCCGTCTGTGATTATGATGTCTCTGTAAATGGCACAAAATGAGGACTACATGGAAACAATGGGTTTGATCTCAGCACATTGTCTAATGCAGCTCTTTGTGCATGAAAGAACTTGGGCGGTAGAAGCTACTGGAGGTAGCTTGCAATTTGTGCAAAAATTACTGTGCGTCTAATTAACTAGAAAAATTGACAAAGCATTCTCTATGTGATATTTTCAAGCTTTGCATCAGAGACCATGTAACACTTATGGACACATCAAATCCAGGATTCAAGAATTCTAGATCCCTGACTTGTTGACAATATGCTTTTATGTTCAGTGCCTTGTAATATCTTATATTGACTTTACTGTATCTTGTGTAAGCTGGCATCTCATTGTGTCATAGACAGGGTTGGGAGGGTTACTTTTGAAATGTATTCCACTACAGATTACAGAATACATGCTGTAAAATATCATTTGTAATGTATTCTGTTAGATTACTCGAGGTCAGTAACGTATTCTAAATACTTTGGATTACTTCTTCAGCACTGGTAGATTTTTTCACTTGTTTTGACTATAAAAACTCTGCCAGTACAGTAAGACAAAATACACATGTTAAAAATACATTCTCTGAAAAACCTAAATATCTTATGCAGTGTTGTTTCTAAAACAAGATCAATCTAGTTCTTGTTTTAAGGATTTTTAGATATTTTTACAGGAAAACAATACAGAAATTATTATCGAGAATACAATTTTTGCCCTAATATCAAAGGTCTTACTAGAAAAAAGAAATTATGATCCAACTTGATAAATTTTCTGGATAAAAAAATATGATCATGCCTGGTAACGTGCATGTAAAATGGCTAGAAATAGCATTTTAGCTTAACGTAAAGCTGACAATTTACACAAGGTTTATTTCTATTTCTTGTGCTCCAAACTTACTTCAAACGTACTTCTCTGTCTGCTCGTATGAATGTAACACATCATAAGAAAGTGTTTCACCGCTGTTCAAATGCACTTTGGATCGCATCATTTATATGGATAAATGTTTTCCATCTGAAAGGACTAAATATTAAATGAAACAAATGACAATAAAATGCAAAGTAATCTCTTCAGTAATCAAAATACTTTTAGAATGTAACTGTATTCTAATTACCAATGATTTAAATTGTAACTGTAGTGGAATACAGTTACTTATATTTTGTATTTTAAATACGTAATCCCGTTACACGTATTCCGTAATTCCCAAACCCTGGGCATTTACAAACAAAGTATACAGAGATGTCATGTGTATCGGAGAACAACAAAGCTTCTAATTCCAGACAAATAACTTCTACAAAATGAAGGAACAGCTCATTGTTACATTAAAAAAATGTTGTTTATGCAAGTGATCTCTGTAAAAACAGATCTTTAGCTAATAGTCCTTGAGTTATAACTTAAAGACCATAATTTAACTATGGGAAATTATTATTTTTGAGGTTTATTACTATTGCAAAAAAGTACTGTGGCTGTACAGTGTTACAGTGATGGTATCAGATAATAGAAATTATTATATTTTTATGTTGTATTATTATAAATTATATTATTATATAACTAGATAATTATTCATTATTATCATTATACTTTGATATACTGTATACCATGATAATAAATGATTTTCCAAATTCATATACCATGAGTTATATGGTACTCCAAGGTATTTCAAAGAATACTATGGTATTACCCTGGTACCATGTCTAAAAAAGAAAAAGAAAAAACTGTAGTGATACTATGGTACTATTCAGTTACTCAACATTAAAAATCTGATAAACACATAAAAATATAATGTTGCTTTTTGGAAAAGCTTTTAAAAAATGCTTTGATCATCAGGCTTTGCATTAAAATATCAGTGACTAATCTACCCAGCTACACCCAAAAGAAGACATATGGCATATATGAATAAAAACATATTTGTATTGAATTTTAATGTTAATGTTTTACAATTCCTTTAGCATTTAGCCTGGAGAATTTTCAAAGGCAAAAACATTTTTCATTGATCTACGAGTGAATGTATCTCAGAAGAAGGGAGTCATTTTTAACAGTCAGTGAAAATGGTAATCACACATCCTCTCAGCAACATGTTAGTACTGCCGAAAGTTCATAAGGGCAACCATTAAAGCTATTGATGTGCTTTTCACTCTCAGACTAGCAAGCTAGAAGGCCATTTATGCATGAGAAACTCTAAGGGGTCTGTCCATGCAACTGTTAGTCAAGTTTAGTTTATACTATTCAAAGTTTCTTACAGTCATAATTTAGGTTTATGTGACCTTTTCTGTCCTCTCTCTGACCCTTCAATCAATTCATGTGAACTGAGTAACAGGGTTTACTTACAGGTTGCAGGTTTGCTGAAGGGTCCAATATAGCTGCTGCTATCCTATCCCACATAGCCACAGCTTTCACAATAAGAATCCTAACAATTTTGCAGATTAGTTTCAATAAATGGTCTTTTTGGACTAGGGTGGGAGGGTTCAGTTCTCAAATCTAGTGGGTACTCCAAAAAAATAAATAAATAAATAAATAAATAAATAAATAAATAAATAAATAAATAAAAAATAATATATATATATATATATATATATATATATATATATATATATATATATATATATATATATATATATATATATATGCACTTCAATTTCATTACAAAATTACAACAAATTGAATTGAGTCATTTTAATCAAATAAGTATATAAATAATAAATTTATTTTTATTCATTGAATTACGTTTTTTACTAATTTAAGGTGGGGGAATTTTGTACAAATTTAAAATGTGTATATCTTAGAAATAGGTTAAAATATGTTTTGTGTGTGTTTACAAACAATAGCACATAAAAATGTTTTATTTCAAAAGATTAAGTAACTTTTTCATGATATAATCCTTCTCAATGGTTTTAATCAACTTCATTATTATTACACTGATTCATATTAGAAGATTATATATCTATTTATCATAGTAATCACTTCTACTCCAACAGTAATGATGAATAGTGTGCCTTGAAATAATAGCAGAATACCACAAATCATTAAAAATGATGGACATTTTGCAAAGAAACTTTGGCTAAAATCTCTCACAACTGTACAATAAAGCCCCAAAACATGCACTAAAACAATTGTTGCCACCAACTCATGCCAAATTAAAGTTCAGGTCAGACGGTTTTAAAAACAAATACTAGACCTAGTGTCTTATTCCACACTGATCTCACAGTGAAATCGGAAACAGTATTTTGACTTTTCTTTAGCTAACATTGTTCTGTGCTTACCGAAATGTGAAACACTGTCCCATTGTCTCACCAGTGCGAGAGTAATGTCCACAGAGGGGCGCAAAAAGCGTCTTCTGAAGCGTGTTGTTTTCAGGCTGTAATACAGTGAAGAGGAATGCATATTTTATAATGGTACCCCCAAACCCAAACCTAACCATCAATGGAGTAAAGATTTTATGTTTTTAGGGAACAATGCAAGCTACGAAACCCACTTGTCAATTACTTACTGCTTTCGACAACGGATCCGAACCTGGGTCTCCCACACTGCTGACGCAACATGCTTCTGGTCGTGTCAAAAGAGAAGGGAGGCAAGGCAAGGCAAGGCAAGTTTAATTATATAGCACATTTCATAAACAGTGGTAATTCAGAGTGCTTTGCATAAAAAAATTAAAGTACAAAATACATAAGAATCTATTTTAAAACCAATTAAGAACAAGAAATAAGACTAAAAACGTAATACAATAAATACAAATATATATTTAAATTAATAAAAAGGAAAAGAATACAGAATTAAAATGATACAGTGCAATCAGTAAGTGCAGCACAGTGCTCAGTTAGTGAATGCACAGGTAAACAGATGTGTTTTCAGTCTGGATTTGAATGTAAAGTTGGAGCACATCTGACCTCTTCTGCACTGTCAGAAAAAATTTGCAAAAATTGTACCTTTAGGGGTACAACAGCTTGTCACTGGGGTAGTACCCTCAAAGGTACACCAACTGTACCCTTTATTTGTTAATCGGAACATACACTATATTGCCAAAAGTATTCACTCATCTGCCTTTAGACGCATATGAACTTAAGTGACATCCCATTCTTAATCCATAGGGTTTAATATGACATCGGCCCACCCTTTGCAGCTATAACAGCTTCAACTCTTCTGGGAAGGCTTTCCACAAGGTTTAGGAGTATGTTTATGGGAATTTTTGACCATTCTTCCAGAAGCGCATTTGTGAGGTCAGACACTGATGTTGGACGAGAAGGCCTGGCTCGCAGTCTTCGCTCTAATTCATCCCAAAGGTGCTCTATCGGGTTGAGGTCAGGACTCTGTGCAGGCCAGTCAAGTTCTTCCACACCAAACTCGCTCATCCATGTCTTTATGGACCTTGCTTTGTGCACTGGTGCGCAGTCATGTTGGAACAGGAAGGGGCCATCCCCAAACTGTTCCCACAAAGTTGGGAGCATGGAATTGTCCAAAATCTCTTGGTATGCTGAAGCATTCAAAGTTCCTTTCACTGGAACTAAGGGGCCAAGCCCAGCTCCTGAAAAACAACCCCACACCATAATCCCCCCCTCCACCAAACTTCACAGTTGGCACAATGCAGTCAGACAAGTACCGTTCTCCTGGCAACCGCCAAACCCAGACTCGTCCATCAGATTGCCAGATGGAGAAGCGTGATTCGTCACTCCAGAGAACGCGTCTCCACTGCTCTAGAGTCCAGTGGCAGCGTGCTTTACACCACTGCATCCGATGCTTTGCATTGCACTTGGTGATGTATGGCTTGGATGCAGCTGCTCAGCCATGGAAACCCATTCCATGAAGCTCTCTATGCACTGTTCTTGAGCTAATCTGAAGGCCATATGAACTTTGGAGGTCTGTAGCGATTGACTCTGCAGAAAGTTGGCGACCTCTGCGCACTATGCGCCTCAGCATCCGCTGACCCCGCTCTGTCATTTTACGTGGCCTACCACTTCGTGGCTGAGTTGCTGTCATTCCCAATCACTTCCATTTTGTTATAATACCACTGACAGTTGACTGTGGAATATTTAGTAGCGAGGAAATTTCACAACTGGACTTGTTGCACAGGTGGCATCCTATCACAGTACCACGCTGGAATTCACTGAGCTCCTGAGAGCGGCCCATTCTTTCACAAATGTTTGTAGAAGCAGTCTACATGCCTAGGTGCTTCATTTTATACACCTGTGGCCATGGAAGTGACTGGAACACCTGAATTCAATTATTTGGATGGGTGAGCGAATACTTTTGGCAATATAGTGTATTTGTACCTTTCGTATTTGTCCTGAAAGGGTACACATTTGTATCTTAAGTGTCTCATATGTCCCTAAAAGATGCATATTAGTACCTTAAGGTGTAAAGGAGGTACAGTGAGTGTACCTTTGAGGGTACTGCCCCAGTGATGAGATGTTGTACCCCCTAAAGGTAACATTTTTGCACATTTTATCTGACAGTGTGGAAACTGGTTCCAGCTGCGGTTGGTATTATAGCCGTCTCAACTTGTTTTGAGTGAACCCTTGGTGTTTCTAATTGACTTGATCCTAATGATCTGAGAGGTCTGTTAGGTTTATATTCAACAAGCATATCTGCAATGTATTTAGGCCACTGAGTGATTTATAAACGAATAATAGTACTTTAAAATCAATTCTAAATGTAACTGGAAGCCACTGTAAAGACCTGAGGACTTGAGTAATACGCTCAGATTTTTTGGTTCGGGTGATAATTCTGGCAGCAGCATTCTGAATGAGCTGCAGGTGTCTAATGGTCTTTTTGGGAAGGCAGGTGTGGAGCCCATTACAGTAATCCACCCTGCTGGTGATGAATGATTGAACAAATCTTGACTGGATACAAACCATTAGCTGATTTAGTTATTGCTTTGATATGACTACTGAAACTAAGGTCCTTACTTGATTTTTTTGTCTTTAGACCCCTGGAATCAAGATAAGTGTTCACATTGAGAATTTTGCCTTTGTTGCTAAATGCAATGACCTCTGTCTTGTCTTTGTTTAAAGGAATAGTTCACCCCAAAATGAAAACACCCTTATGCTATTCCAGATGTGTATGACTTTCTTTCATCTGCTGAACACAAATGAAGATTTTTAGAAGAATATTTCAGCTCTGTGGGTCCATACAATGCAAGTGAATGGCTGGCAACATTTTTAAGCTCCAAAATCCACATAAGGACAACATAAAAGTCCTCCAGACGACTCCAGTGGTTAAATCCTTGTCTTCAGAAGCTATATGATGGGTGTGGGTGAGAAACAGATCAATATTTAAGTTATTTTTTTACTATAAATTATCCTCCCTGCTTTGTCAATCTCCACTTCAATTTCACATTCTCCTTCTTCTGTTTTTGGAGATTCACATTCTTCGTGCATATCGCCCCCTACTGGGCAGGGAGAAAACTTTCTAGAAAAAAATTACTTAACTGAAGGATGTTTTGGCACATCCAAGAGTTAATTTCTCCAATGCACTGGCACAGGGAGTCTGTGCCAAAAGTTTGGAATAATGTACAGATTTTGCTGTTTCAGAAGGAAATTGGTACTTTAATTCAAATGGGTCTAGACAGGACCCATTTTCAGCAATCATCACTCCAGCACCTTATCCTTGATTAATCATGCTAAATTGCTAATTTGGTACTAGAAAATCACTTGCCATTATATCAAACACAGTTGAAAGCTATTTGGTTCGTTAAATGAAGCTTAACATTTTCTTTGTGTTTGCTTTTGAGTTGCCACAGTATGCAATAGACTGGCATGTCTTAAGGTCAATATTAGATTAAAAATGGCAAAAAAGAAACAGCTTTCTCTAGAAAACATTAAGGCTATACAATGCTTGGAATTGCCAAAAAACTGAAGATTTCACACAAAGGTGTACACTACAATCTTCAAAGACAAAGGACAACTGGCTCTAACAAGGACAGAAAGAGATGTGGAAGGCCCAGATGTGTACATCTAAACAAGAGGATAAGTACATCAGAGTCTCTAGTTTGAGAAATAGACGCCTCTCATGTCCTCAGCTGACAGCTTCGTTGAATTCTACCCGCTCAACACCAGTTTCATGTACAACAGTAAAGAGAAGACTCAGGGGTGCAGGTCTTATGGGAAGAATTGCAAAGAAAAAAACACTTTTGAAACAGAAAAACAAAAAGAAAAGGTTAGAGAGGGCAAATAAACACAGACAATAAAGTGATTTGATTTGATTTTGATTTGATTTGACATTGGACAATAGATAATTGGAAAAGAGTGTTATGGATCTTAACCCCATCGAGCATTTGTGGGATCAGCTAGACTGTAAGGTGCATGAGAAGTGCCCGACAAGACAGTCACATCTATGGCAAGTGCTACAGGAAGTGTGGGGTGAAATGTCACCTGAGTATCTGGACAAACTGACAGCTAGAATGCCAAGGATCTGCAAAGCTGTCATTGCTGCACTTGGAGGATTTTTTGATGAGAACTCTTTGAAGTAGTTTAAGAAGTTCTGATTTTTTTTTTTTTTTTTTTTTTTTCTCAAATTGTAATAGTAATTTTTCCACATTATTAATGTCCTGACTATACATTGTGATCAGTTGAATGCCACTTTGGTAAATAAAAGTTCCAGTTTCTTTCCATAAGAGCAAAATCTGTACATTATTCCAAACTTTTGGCTGCCAGTGTGTATATATATATATATATAATGTGGCAATGTGGCCTTGTGGGACTCCACACGTCATGGATGTCCACTCAGGTTCATAGTTGCATAGTTTGCAGATGCAAAAATATCTAATGGGAGATGCAGCTTGTTAGTGAGTCAACATAATGTGTCCAATCCTAGTGTACTGGAACTCTCAAAAACAACAGGCTGACTTCTCGTGTGATCATGTTTCTCGCTCTTAAAGACCTCCAATCCATCAACTAATGCATCAGGGGTCTCTTTCCTTTCTTGAGGGAGAATATAGATGTGATGAAGTTCCTGGTTGGGATCAAATCTGTCATCCTGTTAAAGGGCGATTGAAGCCCAGGGTTCTTCTTGAACTTTCAGAATCTCAAATGCATCACTAAGTTTGATCTCTATCCTGTTAGTGGATGATTTGTGGAGTGGCTGGTGCTTCATCAGTGCCCTCAACTCCTGTAAGGGATATTGGCATAAACTAAATCCTGTTGACCGCAGAGAGCTGGAAGTCTATTTCATAAACTGACTTTTAAGAGCTTTTCTAGTTGGAACTAGAGTTCAAGTGTTTGATCAGCAACCAAGGTTGAGTGGAAAATTCACACCTGTCAAAGCAGGAAAACCTCATGAAAAAAGTGCTATATATTCAGCACCAGGAAGATATGTGACTTGAGATGCGTTTTTAAAATATGAATTTATTTTTAACTTGACACAGTCGCTCCTGCACTAGAGGCTGAAAAAAGAACGTCGATACTTAATTTTCGAGAAAGCTCTTTTCAAAATGAGCTGCTGATGAAGCAAATACACCCAAACCTTTGTTTAAGACAATTGATTCTGTTTTAAACCCTATTACTTATGTCTTTCCCGATGCTTCCACAAAGACCTGTGAACATTTTTTAAATTATTTTATTCAAAAAATAAAAAATATAAATTCTACTATTGTACCTTCTAAGTTGGCATTTCCACAATTATCTCCACCTACCAGCCGTCTGTCTCACTTTCAACCAGTTTCCCCATCCCAGCTAGCTGATGTAATTTCAACAATGAAATGCTCAGGTTGCAAGTTTGATGTTCTTCCTGCATGTCTTTTCAAATATGTTTTTAAGACAATTAGTCCAAGCGTGACAGCTATAATTATTAGCTCCCTAGCTAATGGACTAGATCCAGCTAGTTTTAAACATGCAGTTGTGCAACCTTTTTTTAAAAAAAAAAAAAACATCTTGATCAGCAATACAAAGTAAGTACAGGCCAGTTTCTAAATTGCCCTTTATTTCCAAGCATCTGGATGGAGTTGTTTATTCACAACTTCACTCTCAACTGAACACTTTTAACATTTTAGACATGTTTCAGTCCGGTTTCAGATCCTTACACAGTACTGAGTTTTCTTTGTTGAAAGTCACAAATGATAACTTGCTTGCTCTGGACTCAGACTCATACGCTGTTTTAGTTTTGTTGGATCTCAGCGCTGCGTTTGACACTACTGACCACAACATCCTTCTCAAATGCCTTGAGTGTATGGTTGACATCCAGGGTCTGGCCTTGCAGTGGTTTGCTTACTATCTGAAAGAAAGGACCTTTTCTATAAATTTAGGTACTTTTTCTTCTTCATCAGCTCCCTTATCTTGTGGCATCCCTCAAGGATCTATTTTAGGTCCGTTATTGTTTTCCATTTATATGCTTCCACTGGGTTACATTTTTCGGAAATATAATATCGCCTATCACTGCAATGCTGATGACTCCAAGTTTTACCTTCCAGTTAGACCAGACACTAACTGCCCATTTGAGAATCTGCTGAAGTGCCTTGAAGACATTAAAAGTTCGATGGCTAATAACTTTTTGCAGTTAAATGAAGGTAAACTGAAGTGTTGATTTTAGGCTGTTCCATGTCTTCCTCTCCTCTCTTGGAAGCCTAGTCAGGTCCACTTTCTTTCAGTGTACAAAAGAAAGTTAAGAATCTTGGAATCATTTTTGACTCTTCACTTCTTTTTGATAAACAGATTAGTGTTGTTATTAAGGGAAACTTCTTTCATCTCAGATCTATTGCAAAGCTAAAGCATTTCCTTTCTAGTAAAGATCTGGAAATAGTGATCCATGCTCTTATTACATCACAGCTGAACTATTGTAATTCACTGTACATTAGCATTTCTCAATCTGCTTTATCTCACTTACAAATTGTTCAAAATGCGGCAGCCAGGTTTTTAACAGTGTCAAAAAAGAGGGATCATATTTCCCCCATATTGGCATCTCTTCACTGGCTTCCTGTTAAGTTCAGGGTTGATTTTAAAATCCTTCTTTTTGTTTATAAAGCATTGTTTGGTCTTGCACCAAAATATATTTGTGACCTTCTCCACCCTTACTCTCCAACCAGAGCACTCAGATATTCCAATCAATTATTTTTGTCTGTCCCCCGTTGTCGATGTAAATACAAGAGTGATCAGTCATTTTCTGTGGCCAGACCCAAACTTTTGAATAGTCTGCCCTATCACGTGAGGTCTGCTTCATCAGTAGCTATTTTTAAATCTTCCCTTATTATTTAAATATTCCCATATTTTTATTCTTTAGCTTTTGAAAATATTTAAATGATGGATGTTTATTGATTGTGATTTTTATGTACACTGGCAGCCAAAAATTTGGAATAATATACAAATTGTGCTGTTTCAGAAGGAAATTGGTATTTCAATTCACCAAAGTGGCATTCAACTGATCACAAAGTATAGTCAGGACATTACTGATGTAAAAAAACAGCACCATCACTATTTGAAAAAAGTCATTTTTGATCAAATCTAGACAAGGCCCCATTTCCAGCAGCCATCACTCCAACACCTTATCCTTGAGTAATCATGCTAAATTGCTACTTTAGTGATTAAAAGTACCAATTTCTTTCCATAAGAGCAAATTCTGTACATTATTCCAAACTTTTGGCTCTTTATTATTGTGTTTCTTTTTCTCTATTGTACAGCACTTTGGAACAACTTATGTTGCGTTTAAGCGTGCTTTATAAATAAATGTTGATTGATTGAGACGCAGCACAAAAGTAGGTGCAGGTTATTTGAATTTGGCTTATGAACTTACTGTTCAGCCTATATGGTAAGACTCACTGATATAAGCCATAACAAGAGAAGCCAAGCATAGCAGTATATCCAGGAGAGTTTACAATGCCATTGTCATCAAAGTCAATCATAAAATATGTAAGTGATGATGTGCCTATGTATACTGCTCGACTTGACCTTTTCATAAGTGCAGCCCTGCAATCCATGTGACATTTCATAATGGCAAGTGTTACAGCTCAATAAAATTCATTGGAAGTGTACCGTGCTGCATTATGGCCACACCTTACTTTTACATTCAAAAATAAGTTAAGCCACAGCCAGTAAATTATCACTTCCACAATTTTTATTATAACTTAATTTTGTAGTACACGGTTTAACCCTCGACTGCAAAGCATTACCCTGAGGCAAAACAACATATTTTTGTCATTTTTTTAATATTCAAAGACCTGTGCTAGAATGATCCTGTGAGGTTTAGAAGTAGCTATAAATGTTATAATTGTAGCTGGAATATCAATTTAGGGAACACATATTACATTCATATACACCCAAAACATTTGCCTCATACCTGTAATTGTCAACAGTCTTCAGATTAAGATTAAATGTTCACACAAGAAATAGAATTCAGGATAGTGATTAATTTACCAAAATGTACTTAAGCTAGAGATGCATTGATGTATCGGCCAATCGTCGGAATCGGCCGATAAAACCGATCATCTGGACTATCAGGCCAATAATCGTAGCTGATTATTTCATGTCAATCAAAAGGGTGTGGAAAAAGACATCAGACAATTAGTCTACAACTCCTGCTGTTTGTGAAAGAAAATGTCTCTTGCGTGGAATTACTTTGAACTGGGTGATAATGACAGCAGAGTTGCAATTTTTGAGCTTTACACTGCTAGAATTTCACAAGGTGGAACTACCACTAAACGTTTAACAATGCTAATTTGATTTCTCGCTTTAAAGCTTGACACAGCAAGGAATATGGCGAGTTTGCTAAAGCAGAGACTGCTTCAGCTAAAATGGGGAAAACAATAAGTAATCTTACCATTTAATGTCAGCCTAGCAGGAGGCTATTCAGAATTCAGTTAATGGGAATTAAGTGCATTCAAAAGATTAAGTTATCTTACTAATTTACCTGTCAACCTAACAGTTACTCTGAAACATGGAAGACATGAAGAGAAATAGAGAATAAAGTTATTATTTAAATTTCTTTCGAAGTTGTGTAATTAATTATCAGCGACTTGAACAAGGTAGCAAAAACTATCAGTAACTATCTGCAAATGTTGTTCTAAATAATTGGATATCGGTACTGGCACACAATTTTTGTATCGGTGAATCCCTACTTAAAACTGCTTTAAATCAACTGTTCCCATATAGGAACACCATACATTAAAAGGAATGTCAAAAAAAAAAATCACTTTTAGATGTGAAAGTAAACTAAACAGGCACCACATGTGACTTTCAGATGTAAAAGTGAAAGTGGAGATTTAGAGTAAAAAATTGACTTTTTTTACATTGACAGAAATTTTGTTCTGTTTCTCACCCACAGCTATTATAGTGTGAAGATATGGAATTAACCACTAGAGTCATTTGGATTATTTCTATGTTTCTTTTATGTGATTTTTGGAGCTACAAAAGTCTGATCACCATTCACTTGCATTGTATGGACCTACAGAGCTGAGATATTCTTCTAAAATATTTTGTTTGTGTTCTGATGAAGAAAAAATGTTGTACACATCTCGGATGATATGATAGAGACACTGATCATGATCTATAACTCTGCAAAAAATTGAATGGCATCTACGCTAATATCATTCTATTTGTTTCCATGTCTCAACCTCGGGACTCCTATCCCGAGGTCACCAGAACCGTCCGGATCCAGCTCCATTCCTGTTTGGCATCGGACTCCACTGCTACGTGTCCCTGAATGATGATGACAAAATGCAGCCAGTGCCAGCCAGACATCACTTCAGTCTATTACAATGGACCATAAGACATGGGATACTTCATATACCATTGCCTGAACCTTGGATTTAGGATAGACCTCACAGAAATTACCGGAACTGCGAAGCACCTCACTGATCTCTGCCTGCATCACCTTGGTCTATTGATGGACTACGCTCTTAAAATGGAATACATAGACTATCAATAAACTGCCAACAAATGCCTTCATCATCCAACTAACAAAGGACAATGCATCTATATAAACTGCAGTTAATCCAGGATGGACTTCAAAGACATTAGTCATTAATCTTAAAGTTCTTACAAAATCTTTGTTTAAACACTGACCCTTAACACTTATTTAGTTTACTAATTTTAAACCATGACTTACACTGCACATAAATAAGTAATACTGGCATTATATTCATGCTATTTAGCCAGAGGGGAACTGTCCACCACAGTGAGTCTGGTTTCACCCAAGGTTATTTTTCTCCATTAACCAACATCTTATGGAGTTTTGTGTTCCTTGCCACAGTCACCTTCGGCTTGCTCACAGGAGTCTTAAATACAATTATTATTTAATTACTTATTTTTATACACACTTCATAATCATATTTAATCAAACTACACAATGATGACTCTAAGACTTTATAGTTTCATTTTCTGTTAATGCATTATTTTCTGTAAAGCTGCTTTGAAACGATGTGTGTTGTGAAAAGTGCTATACAAATCAAAATGACTTGACTTGACTTGAGAGTGAGTAAATGATGAGATAATTTTCATTTTTGGGTGAACTGTCCCTTTAACCTAACATTTAGGCCTCTGATCCACACATCGGCATTTTCATCCAACAAAAAAGAAGACTTTGGAAAACGCTCTCCAAAACGGCATACATTGGAAAACGATGACGTTAGGAAATACGTTACTAGGCTTTACTGCATGGGGGAGACTAATAAACAACTTTATTGATTTGTTAACATGGAACTAAAATGGTCCAATACTTATATGTCAAGTTTGTTTGTTTTTTCCATTTAAAAAAAAGTATGCAGCAGAGGGTTAATTTGATAAAATACAGGCAATTCAGATTAAAAATTGCATATTTGATGCACCTTTAAAACAGCTACCTACTTCCTTCCTGACTTGATAAAGAGAACAAACAGTTTGTGATATTATCAAAACAAGCTCTCGGATGTTGTTAATAGTTTCGATATGTCTTATTGACCAGGTAATACTGCCACACTTGATATTGATTACTCATTTAGACTCACGAATAGGCTAAGACAGCTCACGCAACATGAAAAGGACACAGTCAGCATGAGTTAATTAGTAAACTGTATGAGACAGTGACAGTTATGCCAGTCGACTCGATTCATTCACCCTCTCAGGGTCATAGAGACACAAGACAAATGAGAGGGGAGGAAAAGAAAACAACCGTACATGGCAAGAGAGAAGGTATAACAGTGTTTTTGTGCATTTTAAACCTCTTTGCTCCATGTTTTGGGAATATTCTTATCACATTACGAAGGCAGGTCTAGAGGTAAAGGTAGATTTTTTCCTGTAAAACTGAAAGAGATGTCTTTAACATATTAGAAAATATTGTTAGTAGTGCTTGCTATATTTTTAAACTTTTATTTCTCATATAGGGTTAAGGGTTCGATGCATAACTCATCCCAAAGCAAAACAAAGAAGACTTAAGAAACCACCTCTCTGAAGACTTAATAGCTAATTTGCTATGCTTTGCAAGCTTATCAAGTTACCTGGTCCGCTGTCATCAGCTTAGTTAATGGTAAGGTCCAGGGCCGTGTGGTAACGATTTTCCCACTTTAGTAAGTTTTGTGAATCAACCAGGTCAGACTGCCTCTCATTAACTAGCCATTTTGACACACAGAGTTAGCCTGAGGCTCTTTTCTTATGTTGTTTGGTATTTCTGATATGTAGGATTTAGCATCTAGACTTCATAAATCCACCTGGATGGTGAAGAATTGTGTGTGTGTGTGTGTGTGTGTGTTTTGTTTTTTTTCTTCTCAGTTAATAATTAATAATTTTAATAATAATTTTCTTTATTTATCACACATTTGCACATATACAGTGAAATTCTTCTTTTTCACATATCCCAGCTAGGCTGGGGTCAGCCATGATACAGCACCCCTGGAGCAGATAGGGTCAAGGGCCTTGCTCAAGGGCCCAACAGTGGCATCTTGGTGGTGCTGGGGCTTGAACCCCTGACCTTCTGATCAGTAACCCAGAGCCTTAACCACTGCCCCCAGTTATTATGTGCGCTTAATATAAATCAGTTTTAACATTGTAATACCCTACAGTTGGTAATGGATTTATTATGATTACTGCTTTAAAAAAAAAAGGTAGGTGTGCCATCTACAGTTCACTGTACAAATGTCCGTAATTTTACTTGTAACAAAAAAAGTAAGAATGCTACAGTAAAAAAACGTAAATAGTTAATGGGTAGTTACCATAATATATCCGTAAGAAAATATATAATATATTTAACAAGACAGTACATCTAATTTTATGGTAAAATATAGTTGTTTTTTTTTTGGACGTATGTGTTTTTAAAAGTATGACTTTACCATATAATTAACAGTAAAAATGTATATTATGTTTAACAAGAGAATACATGTACTTTTCAAATATATCAATATATTTTATGGAATCGGTTATGTTTCCTATTTTTAACATCATTTATGTGCATTGGGGTGTTCTGTGTTATATTTTATGTAGTTTAGTTAAAGTTTATTTCATTATTTTAGTGTCACAAGTGTTATTGTGTTTGGGTGAATGACACTGTGCACTGCCTCTACATATGTATTAATGCCCCTAGTAGGGCCACTCAAAGGTATAGTTCACCAAAAATGAAAATTCTCTCATAATTTACTCCCCCTCATGTTATCCAGGATGTGTATGACATTCTTTCTTCTGCAAAACACAAATAAAGAAAATTACATCCTGTAAGACCTGAAACATGGTCGAAAACATTTAAGGTAGATATCTGGCAACCACAGCTGCCGGCATATTATGGTACATTTCACATAATGTTTTTTACAGTGTTCGTGAAAGTAGTTCATGATACATATTATTCCATTTTGCTTTGCCTTTTAATATTTTTTCATGTTTAAGCTTTTACTGGGTCCTTTTAATAGCAAAAGGTTAAACTAAGTTCCTTGAGAATATCCTAGAGGAAAAATGTTAAAAAAAGGATTGCAAAAATGTAGGTATAGTACTGTGTTTCTATGAGATCAGGTTGGTTTATTTTGTGTATTTTTACTTACAGGGAATTACTTCAACACAGCATTTAACAACATCATAAAAATAGTTCATAAAGATTTTCACCTGTACTCTATTTTATCCTTTAAAGGTGCAGTATGTAAGATTCAGAAACCCTTGTTATTAATGACACCTGTGGCTGTTAAGCGAACTGCAGCCAGCTACCTGTTGCTCGTGCTCGAGCTCGTGCACACACTTCACAGGGACGCGAGCGAGCGGGAATCGACCAAAACAATGACGTAACGTACAAAGAGACTGAACGTGATTCACCGGCATCATACAGACAGATGAGGTAGCATAATTAAAATTACACAGTTATGATTGTTTTACTACAAATTTTGAGACTAAACTAAAACTACATATCAGCTAATATAGCATACTGATACACACATACAGCTACACAGTACCAAACTATACCAGACAGTTTACTGTTGCACTGCACTGTTATGTTGCACTATTGTGCTGCATTGTTTTGTATGTCATAGGTTTTACTACGAATGAGAATCCAGCGTATTTACTTACATTTATCCTGTATACCTGACTTTTAGTATAAAGAGAAGATCGTTTAAATTATTTGAAAGTTACGAAGCAAGGTAGCTTGCAGTTCGTCAGCGTTAGCAGGCAAGATCAAGTTAGCTAAAATGACATAGATCAGTCCTTATGGCACTATATTTCACATGCTTTGCAGTTATGTAAGCTTACCTGTCCAATAAGAAGAACGGCAATTCAGGGTCGGAACGAAGGTCCCCCCAAGAATTACATGCTGTGAGAAATAGTCCTCAGATGGAACAATGTGACCTTTTTATGCTGATGCTTGCTTATCTGCTTTGTATGTTTTCGGCACTGTCTTGAGCACAAAATGTACTTGATAAGAATGTACTTCTGTAAGCGAGAGGAAACAACCCCATAAATGGAGGATTGAGAAAGTTCAAGGTAATGGGTGTAACCAGCCTTGAGTGACAGAATCATATAACCCCATGCTTTCCTTTAATATATCGAAGAACTTCTTGTGACATTCTGTGTCCATGTATTCCTTCCCATCGGTGAATTCATCACCTGATTGAAGAGTGACTGTGAGGAAGGCAGAATAAAGCATCCGAATCGTATTTTACTAACAGTCCTGGTGTCAGAAGTGGGATATCTCCGGACAGGTAAGATCTTTTTATAATTTATCTGCCTGTCTGTGAGATATCTATTAAACCTTGTTATAGAATGATTCCAGTTAGACTCCTTGTATCTCTGCGATGGTCAGGATCCATCTGTGACACAACTGCGGGTGTGTCACTAGTCGTAGAATGATAAATTCACAAAAACCGCAGTCAGATCTCATGAGAGGTGAGGATCTTTGTTGTTGAAGACTGTTAAAAGGGCCAGTCCTGTGGATGAAGTGTGGCGGATTCCACTAACAGTCTGTAGGAGTTTCACTGCCGCATTCACTCTTCATGATAGGAATTAACTTTGATGAAATCAGAGAATTGTTCATACCAAAAACCAAAACAAGAGACATTTTTGTTGTTTGAACAAAATGGGACAAACGATAAGTAGACCAATACGAGGCGAATCGGCCATACATTGGATGTCTAGAAATAACAAATGTTTCGGAACCGATCTGTTTGTCAGTAACCTGGCCGATTGGTCAGAGGGAAAAACGCAATTCGAACCGTTTCCACGAGAGGGGTCATTCAAAAAGATAGACTTAGACAATGCCAATTCAACGGTGAACAAAGGATGGGGTGACCCAGAATGGGATTATAAATATATGAAAAATCATTTGAGGTGACCGAGAAAGAATTAATTGACGAAGTCCCTGAATTGGCTAGCACACACGATCTACTGGAAAAAGAAATGGAAGAAGAAGCCAAATCCACGAAAATAAGATCACAAGAAAAAGGGGAAGACGGTAAGATAATGTTAAAACGAACACTAGATTTTAAATGGGCTAACCCACAGATGTTCAGACATATGACAGAATTTCTAATCAAATTATCAGACTGTAAACAAGATCTTTTGCCAGATTTGTTCAAAATGCATGCTTTTATAATCATACCAGACTCTCCATTTTGTTACTGGGCCAAGATCTATTGCATAAAATTGGTGCACAAATAGTTTTTGACAAATGCTTCTCTGCAACTCAGTTTCCTGCTGTGTTTTCAGTCACTGTGCCTACAGGAGGTGTGGGGGAGAAAGTGAGCCGAATGCAACTGCTGGAGGTTGATGAAGCAATAATTAATTACTATGGGCTCAGCACAAAGACGAAGCTGACCTTATAGATGTGAAACCATATACAGCTAAATTAGCTGTAACCACTCCAGTATACTGGGGGAGTGGTGGCTCAGCGGTTAAGGCTCTGGGTTACTGATCAGAAGGTCGGGGGTTCAAGCCCCAGCACCGCCAAGATGCCACTGTTGGGCCCTTGAGCAAGGCCCTTGACCCTATCTGCTCCAGGGGCGCCGTATCATGGCTGACCCTGCACTCTGACCCCAGCCTAGCTGGGATATGTGAAAAAGAAGAATTTCACTGTATATGTGCAAATGTATAATGTGTGATAAATAAAGAAAATTATTAAAATTATTATTAATTAATTACTGTAAGCAATATCCACTATCAATTGAAAAGGAAGAAGGTATTAGGCCAATCATTGAGCAATTGATTGAAGAAGGTATTCTAATACCAACATACTCTCCATAAAATACTTCAATAAATCCTGTGAGAAAGGCTAACGGAACTTGGAGATTGACACAAGAATGATTTAATTGAACCACTTTCTCCAATAGTTCCAGATGTACAAACATTTATTAATTCGATACCATCAACACATGGTCATTTTACTGTAATTGATTTATGTTCTGCCTTTTTTAGTGTATCTGTTTCGCATTCACCTATGGGGGCCAACAATATACATGGAGAAGGGTACAGAGATTCGCTGGCTGTCTTCTCAGCTGTTGTGCACTGTACATAAAAGGATGTGAAACTGCCACCTGACACATGCCTGTTGCAGTATGCCGACAACATCATGGTTACTGCTGAAACATCAGAGGATTGTAGAAAAGCATAAATTATTAATTGAAGCTACAGTGGGTCAAACAAAAGGTTGAATACCTTGGACATGTGCTAACAAAGGGGACTGTACGCATGTCTGCAGATCGAATCAAGACAATTTCGCAACACTGAACAATGATGATGCAATCCAATGGACTATGGAAATGGACTTGGCATTTAAACATCTGAAGTAATGCCTTGGGCAACCACCAGCGCTGGGTCTTACAGACTACAGCAAGCCTTTCCATCTGTACGTGCACGAGGCTGGGGGGACTCCTGCTGCAATCCTTTCAGGAACACGGGGGTTCTTACCACCCGGTGGCGTATTTATCTAAAACTCTGGATTCGGTTGCAAAGGGCTTCCCTGGTTGTCTGCGAGCAGTGGCTGCAACAGTGATGATGGTACAGGATGCAGAACGAGTTGTGCTTTCACATCCTCTGACTGTGCACACAATTCACCAGGTAGGTGCTATTATGCACAATATTTCAACACAACTGCACAGAGACGGTCTGGTTGTGAAGCTATTTTAACTAATTTGACTCTAAAACCAACCAGTGTGGTCCACGGACCAACAATCCATCTGCATAATTTGTTGGTTCAGGGCACTTTCAAGCATGACTCACATGATTGTACGGCGAGAATACAGGTTTCCACTGCATGCAGACCGGATGTTTTTGCACCTGCTTTGCAAGAGGGGAGACATTGGTATGTAGATGGCTCATGCTATAAACCAAATAACAATGTGTACTGGTGTGGTTACGCAATTACAGAACTACCCAATCAAATTATTGAAGCATACTCATTACCATACAAATCAGCGCAAGCCGCTGAACTAGTAGTGCTAATGAAAACCTGTCAATTGGCAAAAGGCCAATGCATAAATATATATACAGATTCAAAGTATGCATATGGGTTAGTGCACAATTTTGCTAAATCATGGGAAGACAGAAATTATAAAATTTTGGATGGAAAACCAGTATCACATCACAATGTGGTAGTTGATTTGATTACAACAACACAGCTGCCTTCCAAATTAACAGTAATCAAAGTGGCAGGCCATGCCACTGGTGACTCAGAAGAAGCAAAGGGCAACAGGCTTGCAGATGAAGTAGCAAAGTGGGCAGCAAAAGAAGTAATTCATAGCCCACACATAGGTGAATGGGATACCAAAGTGGGCATCGTACCAGTGATGCATTCCACTTTGACTAGTGATCTAGACATCAAAATTTTGCAAGCAAACCAAACAGCACATGACTTAAAGCATTGGGCAGCCAGTGAGGTATCAGATGATAGGGGATTGCTAAAAGACAAAACAAAAACGATTAGCACTACCAACATCAGCAATAGTGCTGTTGTGCAGACATTATTATGGCATATCACATATTTCAAAGGAAAAGGTGATACAGATGATCAATGAATTGCATTGCATTGCAAATGTGAGAAAAACAGTATCTTTAATTCTAGACGCATGCTTAGTGTGTGCACAAAATAACAGAACAATAAAAGATAGGTTGACTAAGGCATGCCTGGAAACAGGCCGAAGATGGGTAGATATACTACCAGCAGTCTTAACAGAGATAAGAATGACTCCATCAGCAACAACAAGACTGTCTCCATTTGAAATACTAATGGGTAGGCCTTTCCTGACCCCTTGGGTCAAAGGCCGTGCATGCTCTTTGTCCACAGTTGATTTGAAGGTGGTAGTAGCTGATTACGTGGATTCCCTTGTCAAAACATTGAATAGCATAAATGGTGATGTTTCTCTTTCTCTCCCTATGCCCACAGAAATGCCCATTTGTTCCAAACCAGCAGGTCCTAGTGAAGTGTCTGAAACCAATGAAGCTCGGTGAGCACAAGTATCTGGGTCCAACAGTGATTCTGGCGGTAACCAGGATGGGGGTACTGATAGATCTGCAACCACAGTGGATATATGCAAGCCGCGTGAAGCCTGCACCTGGGGAGAGCCTGAATATTTCAAAAGCAAATGGTGAAAGTACTGGAGGAGCTGAACATGCAGCTCCAGTGCCTAACCGGGAACTTGAGAATTAGAAGGGATGAAGACATGGATAGATGAGACATGGATAGAGGATGTTGATGCACCACATACCTATGCTACCAATTTGTGGTGGAAACTAGCTAACTTTACGGCAAAAAACATGGGAAAGAAAGGTAGTTGTTATGTATGTACACATATGCTGCATAGTGCATCTACACCAGTGGTAAATGTAACCCCATAACACCTACTAAACAAGGAACATGAGTGATAGGAGACCGATATTGGCAATATGGTCATAATTTATACACTGCTCTGCCGGAATTGTGGACAGGTAGATATGCCATGTTAGAATTAAGTGACCACACCATGGTGGTCCAAGCTATTGAGAAAACAACAAACAGAGAAGGAGAAGTAGTTTAAGGAAATCCAATGCCACACCGAGAGAACACAGATTATGGACATGAACAGAGAAATTCTTGAGCACTGTTCCCATAAGTGGGTGTTGCAGTAATACAGCAAGAAGTTGAAATAACTAGATATGAACTGATATCGTTCATAAATTCAACAAAAACAACGATTGACGCAGTACGCCAAGAACTTAAAGGCCTAAGATTAACAGCGCTACAAAATATACCGGTCCTTGACCAGTTAACAGCTGCCAGTGGAGGAGTATGTGTTATCATGGGAATGAGTTACTGTACTTTCTTTCCAGAAAACGATGAAGATGGACATGCCATAGAAATGGGCCTGAAAAACATGATGAAGATAGCAACGGACTTGACAGCGAGAGAAACTGTAGATGATGTCAATGACATATAATGACACAAAAGAATGTTTTTGAATGCTTTAATACCTATAGGAGTAATTTTACTTGTTATAGCATTACTGATGTTGTGTGATTCCATGTGCTAAAGCACTGGTCAATAGGACGACTGATATCGCTTTGAATGCAAATTACGCTCTGATAAACCTTGAAGATGCTGATAAAACTGGTTATGGGACACATTGGGAGGAATATGATGGTAATGAATAAAAGATAGAATGTAAGGTAAACAGGATGTGATTTTTGAATAGCCATCTGTGGCACTTGTCTCTTCGAGACAAAAGTGTGCAATGTGAGAAATAGACCTCAGATGGAACAATGTGACCTTTTTATGCTGATGCTTGCTTATTTGCTTTGTATGTTTTCGGCACTGTCTTGAGCACAAAATGTACTTGATAAGAATGTACTGGGTGTAATGTAATGTAATGGGTGTAACCAGTCTTGTGTGACAAGAACCATAATACCCCATGCTTTCCTTTAATAAATCGAAGAACTGCTTGTGACATTCTGTGTCCGTGTATTTCTTCCCACCGGTGAATTAATCTCCTGATAGAAGAGTGACAGCGAGGAAGGCAGAATAAAGCATCCAAATCGTATTTTACTAACAAATGCCCTGCTGATGTTCACTCTAGTTTTCGCTCAACCACGATTACGTTCACAGTTAGCCAGACGGGATTCAGTAGATAATTGTTTTTTATTTTATTTTTTTTTGGCTTACTCTGAGTTTGTGTAGGAGACGTTTGCTGGATTCCATCTCTAAGATAACGTTACGTAGTGTTGCAGTTTGTTGTCGCTATTGAATAGCGGAAAAGAAGCTATTACTGTCTGAGGCAAGGCTCTCTAGAGTGCGCATAAACGTCACAAACTTTGGATTTTCCCGGCAAAAGAGACCCGCTCCCTTCACATGAAAATCAGTCTACAGGCTTTAATAGGCAACCTAGGAAGTCCGGGAAGGGCCCATTTTTTAAGTTGCGTTACAAGCCATTCACACATTGGCCAATAAAATTAAATTGTTACATATTGCACCTTTTATGCAATCTTCTATTCCGCTTACTATCTTGTGCTGTCCAAGTACAGTAACCTCCCCAAGTGCTTATTTCAGCATTTATTTTGGAATAATTAGCTTGAATATGCCATGCACTTCCTTCATCACTCAAAACATCATTAGTTAGGTGAAAAGCAGAGAAAGAGTCCCCTTGGGAGAGATGGTGAGCTCCTGAGAATAAAACTGATTAGCAAGTAGCCCAGGGATTAGATAATGCTATCCCAAAAAGAAAAGTGAACTGTTGTGGAAATGTCCCACATGTACAAGACAATTAATGCTAAATGCCTAACAGATATGGTGTAGCTAAATCTTGCTTCATTGTATAGCAAGTCTTTGCTGACCAATCTGTTGCTCTGCAGGCAATCATGAAACCCACAGGGTATCGTAAATGAACATTTGATGAGTTTATCAGGGTGATTTTATGTCTATTGCACTATTGATAATTGCCTGGGGCATTAACGGAGAACAGAGAGGTTTGCTATCAGTGGCACTCCCAACATGAATCTGAATCAATCAATCTATCTATCTATCTATCTATCTATCTATCTATCTATCTATCTATCTATCTATCTATCTATCTATCATCTGTCTGTCTGTCTGTCTGTCTGTCTGTCTGTCTGTCTTGTATTAACAACAATTGTTTGATAGTGTTTGATAAATTCAGCAGCAAGATCTATTGTACTGCAGATGTGTTATAATGAGTGTGTCATTTTCGTCTACAGACTAGAGGAAAAAGGAAGCTGACTATTCAACTAACATTAATCTCTATTGATTTGCTCGAAGCATTATAATTACTTTAGCTTTTACTGTTTTTACTTTCTGAAACCTGCTGCTAATGAGGCTCATTTGTCTGAGCTGTAAGATATGGCTCAACTCTTCAAAGCAAAATTATTGATTGTAAAAGAAAGAGATGAAAGGCCTCAACTTCACTGTGCCAGAATAGTAACATTTCAAATGGACAGCCCCATTAAAAATTAATAACGAAAAAGTTAATTAAGTTTTGCACTTTTTATTAGACTTCAGAGCGATTTATTCTATGTACTCAGCAACTGCATCACTCAGTGCTGCAAAAAAGTATTCCCCACACTCAATAAATATGTACACAAAAATATTTTAGCTTTATTTTAAAATTTACACATTTTAGTTTAATGAAAAAAAAAATGTCATCAAATTGAATTGTGTAATTTAAAAAAAAGAATAATAAAAAGTAAAATATTTATTTTTATTTCATTTAGTTAAAGATTACTAAATTCAATTTGATGGAATTTTGTAATGAAATTTAAATGTGTAAATCCTAAAATAATTGGAAACACTTTACAATAAGGTTCCATTCGTTAACATTAGTTAATGCATTGGGTATCATGAACAATAATAAACAATATATTTTTTACAGCATTAAATAATTGTTGTTAATGTTAGTTAATAAAAATACAATAGTTAATTGTTAGTTCATGTTAGTTCGTAGTGCACTAACTAATGTTCACAAATACAAAATTGAATTCAGGGGCGGACTGGCCATAGGGTGAACTTTTCCCGGTGGGCCGGCTGCGACACGAGGCCAAACAGCCGAACAACTAATTAATAACTAACTAATGTTAACAAATGGAACCTTACTGTAAAGTGTTACTAAATAATTTTTGAGTGTACATGAAAAGCTCTTTGGCTGAACTTATCTCAATTATGGAAAGATTTTATTCAGAAAATCTGTCTGAAAACAATGTTGTGTGTGTGTGTGTGTGTGTGTGTGTGTGTGTGTGTGTGTGCGGGTGGTTTACAAGGACATTTTTTTTAGGTTACAGAGTGGTAATTACAAGGGTATTATGCTATAAATATGGAGGACATTTTTTGTGTCCCCATAATTCAAATCACTTACAAAAACATACTAAACAATGTTTTTTGTTGTTGTTGTTGTTGTTTTTGTTTTTTGAAAATGTAAAAATGCAGAACGTTTTTTGTGAGGGTTAGGTTTAGGGGTAGGGTTAGGGTTAGGGGATTTAATCTATAGTTCATACAGTATAGAAATCATTATGTCAATGGAGAGTCCTCATAAGGATAGTCGCACCAACGTGTGTGTGTGTGTGTGTGTGTGTGTGTGTGTGTGTGTGTGTGTGTGTGTGTGTGTGTGTGTGTGTGTGTGTGTGTGTGTGTGTTTTCAGTTCCATTTGATGGTGTTAATGCTGTAAAAATGACATACTTTTAGTGTAGACTTTAAAGGAATGGTAAGACACAATCATAAGAAATATCAACAAGAAGTTATTTTTATAACCTATTAAATGTAGGGGAAGACAACTGAAGGTCTGTAGATATTTTTGTTTAAAAAAAAAAAAATAATAAAAAAAAAAAAAAACTTTCATTGTTATTCATTAAACTATATACTGTAAATGTCCCAATAATGTTCCAGTACTGATGTGCCCAAATTAAAAAAAATAATAATAATAAAAACATGGGGGTTTCATAGGGGTGTAAGTTTTTTTCACAGCACTGTATACCATTCCGTACAGGGTTTCAATGTTTTTATTCTAATTATTTCTGTGGCAACCATCTAATTCAAACCATTTAGTGTCGCAAGATTAAATGTTCAGAAAATCAATGCATTTTCCTTCCAAAATCACTGACAGTGCAGGATGTCCTCTAAATTTTCAAGTCTCTTTAATCTTAGTATAAGAAAATGGAGTGCATGGAGCTTCTTTTCCCCTTCTGATACAGAACATGGAGTCATCTCAGAGTTGAGGCTTAGAGAGCAAAGAATGCAGAAAAGATCAGTCTGTGGAACAGTCTAAGCAATGTTTCTTTTCATTGTCTCCCCTCAAGTGGTTGTCAAACAAATGCGCAAAGCACAGACGGGCCACTGGATCGGACAGACATCATCTGAGGGTCAAAGCAATGTCAGAAGATCTGATGTGGCAGGTGGAGTCAGTCAGACACTGAAGCACAGGATGTTCTCTCACTCACATTTGCTGCCTCACGAGGCCCATCTTGCATTAGTAGGGCAGAGACATTACCGCTAATTTCATATGACATGAATATGCAAACTTAGGAAACATCACATCTAACATACTGTGCTTCACAGATCTTTGCTCATAGGAAGGAAAACACACAAATGAATATATGGTAACATTAGTTCAAGAAATAGTTAGTGTAAACTTACATTGAACCATACTTTTACAGCATTTATTAATCTTGGTTAATGTTACTTTCAACATATACTAGTACATTTTTTAAATTAAACTTTGTATACATTAACATTTGTTAATGCGTTTTGAACTAACAATGAACAATGGTATATTTATAAATGACCATTATCCAAGATTAATAAATACTGTAAAAAAAAAAAAAAAAAATACTGTTAATTGTCATTTCACACTATCAAATGCATTAGCAACTAACGGTAACATATAGACCCTTACTGTAAATTGTTACTGATCTCTTTAATGTCTTAATTGTCGCTCGACAGCAGTAACATTAAATGGAGAGCAAGATTTTCTCAGATTATTCTCCTGACAAAAATGGCTCAATAATCTTAGTATTTTCAATATAACTTCACACATTTCTAAGAAAAATTTCCCAAGACCAAAATGATTTAAGCATTGCTTTCCACTTTAATTTTTAATTTATTTTTTACTCTTTAATCAATCGTCATGTAATCATTTTTTTTTTTAAATCTTTTTTTATCTTGTATTTATCTTTCATTGTGGCTCTCTTCAAATTTTTTACACATCCAGTCCACTTTCAATGGAAATTATTAATTGTTAAAACAATAAAATAGCTTTTGTACGGTAAATTTTTTTATCATAATTCCAAACCAAAACAGTGACCTGAGAAATATATACAGGTGCATCTCAATAAATTAGAATGTCGTGGAAAAGTTCATTTATTTCAGTAATTCAACTCAAATTGTGAAACTCGTGTATTAAATAAATTCAATGCACACAGACTGAAGTAGTTTAAGTCTTTGGTTCTTTTAATTGTGATGATTTTGGCTCACATTTAACAAAAACCCACCAATTCACTATCTCAAAAAATTAGAATACATCATAAGACCAATAAAAAAAAAATTTTTAGTGAATTGTTGGCCTTCTGGAAAGTATGTTCATTTACTGTATATGTACTCAATACTTGGTAGGGGCTCCTTTTGCTTTAATTACTGCCTCAATTCAGCGTGGCATGGAGGTGATCAGTTTGTGGCACTGCTGAGGTGGTATGGAAGTCCAGGTTTCTTTGACAGTGGCCTTCAGCTCATCTGCATTTTATGGTCTCTTGTTTCTCATTTTCCTCTTGACAATACCCCATAGATTCTCTATGGGGTTCAGGTCTGGTGAGTTTGCTGGCCAGTCAAGCACACCAACACCATGGTCATTTAACCGACTTTTGGTGCTTTTGGCAGTGTGGGCAGGTGCCAAATCCTGCTGGAAAATGAAATCAGCATCTTTAAAAAGCTGGTCAGCAGAAGGAAGCAAAAAATTGCTTCAAAAGTGCTCCAAAATTTCTTGGTAAACGGGTGCAGTGACTTTGGTTTTCAAAAAACACAATGGACCAACACCAGTAGATGACATTGCACCCCAAATCATCAGAGACTGTGGAAACTTAACACTGGACTTCAAGCAACTTGTGCTATGAGCTTCTCCACCCTTCCTCCAGACTCTAGGACCTTGGTTTCCAAATGAAATACAAAACTTGCTCTCATCTGAAAAGAGGACTTTGGACCACTGGGCAACAGTCCAGTTCTTCTTCTCCTTAGGCCAGGTAAGACGCCTCTGACGTTGTCTGTGGTTCAGGAGTGGCTTAACAAGAGGAATATGACAACTGTAGCCAAATTCCTTGACACGTCCAAGGAATGGGCTCTTGATGCCTTGACCACAGCCTCAGTCCATTCCTTGTGAAGTTCACCCAAATTCTTGAATCGATTTTGCTTGCAATCCTCATAAGGCTGCGGTTCTCTCGGTTGGTTGTGCATCTTTTTCTTCCACACTTTTTCCTTCCACTCAACTTTCTGTTAACATGCTTGGATACAACACTCTGTGAACAGCCAGCTTCTTTGGCAATGAATGTTTGTGGCTTACCCTCCTTGTGAAGGGTGTCAATGATTGTCTTCTGGACAACTGTCAGATCAGCAGTCTTCCCCATGATTGTGTAGCCTAGTGAACCAAACTGAGAGACCATTTTGAAGGCTCAGGAAACCTTTGCAGGTGTTTTGAGTTGATTAGCTGATTGGCATGTCACCATATTCTAATTTGTTGAGATAGTGAATTGGTGGGTTTTTGTTAAATGTGAGCCAAAATCATCACAATTAAAAGAACCAAAGACTTAAACTACTTCAGTCTGTGTGCATTGAATTTATTTAATACACGAGTTTCACAATTTGAGTTGAATTACTGAAATAAATGAACTTTTCCACGACATTCTAATTTATTGAGATGCACCTGTATATATATATATATATATATATATATATGTTTTTGAAGAACTTTTGGGGCAATATAAATACTGTCCATCTGTTTAAAATGGTTTTATGTGAAAGGCAGTAATTAGGAATAAACACAATTTCTCTTTTAGCTTCTTCGGGAGGTCTCATGACAAAAAGGCATTGCTGCTGCAGAGCAGCAGTTCAGTTTTATTAGACTACAATGACACAGAGGACCTTACTCTAATCTGACTGTTATATGCCCTAATAATGATACAATAAGCCAAAGAGCTACTGAAAACACAGCAATCTGCAACCAAATACACTGAATAAATAAATAAATAAATAAGCGTCTGATGTTTCAACATCGTTTGCACTTCAAAAGCTATCCATTTGTGACTCCATGCCCAATAATTCTCCAGTCAGCTTGCTTTTATGGATATAAAGAAATGTGGAAATAACTCCAAGTAGTACTTTCAACTCATTTATTTTTCAATCTGGATAGTTTTGTTTGCATGCCCTGTGCTCTTTATAACAGCAAATAACAGAATAATACTTAATTCACACATTGAATGAAAGGAGGTTGGAATACAATGGTCATATTTTGCAGTATTTGTTGTACTTTGAACTCAACATCACAGTTCTGTGCTTTAGCATTGATTATTGGGCTCACAGTCATTGAGGCATGGAGGTGTTAAGAAACCTGCTGTAACTTCATCTGAACTACTGTTAGCTTTTTCTTGAAGAGAATTATTAGACTATTTAACCCGAGACAGAGCACTTACAATAAAATGAATGGGAGAAAATGGAACACCAATCCACCTGAACGTGAAAGTGTTCCACGATTCGACTGTTTTCAATTTCCGGCCTCCAGTGTTTTCACTCGCATTGGTGTATATTCTTAGTGGGTAATGTAATGTTTAAAAAAATGTTGTCAAAAAAATATGTGGCTCTTTAGTGCTGATACTTCACAGAGTCGAGATGACCGCTTTTTATTGACAGTGCCTGACATGAAGCGATGGTCCGAGGTTTGTCACGTTGATATCATTAACTACTTTGAGTTGTTATGACAGCCAAAACAGCACAAGTTGAGCCTGAAATTCATTAAAAAAAAAAAAAAAAAAACTAAAATGGTTGTTGTTATCCATCTGGATCACTCGTTTTGGTACTTTTTGCATTGCGTCTCAAGACCAATGACAGAAAACAGGCAATTAATCATCATGGCGCCTCCCAGTAGTTGCTCAGGAAAACTGTGGATATGGCAGATGTACAATGGAAGTCCCGCCTTACAGGTAAAACAGCCAATCACTTTATTGATTCAGACATTGCCTGTCAGTTAACTTGAGTATGCGCATTAGCTGGAAAATCCTGAAAAATATCATGTTTCCCGTGATCTGAGCTAAAGAGCACAATTAATGATACCATTGTTGTCAGATTTTACTGCCGATTTGAAATATGTTATTTGATCATAATCTTGACCAACCTTTTAAGGTCTTTCCACATTCAAGTATATAGGAGCTGTACTTGTATGCCGCTTTTATATCCTCAGAAAATAGCTGCCAAGATGGCCACTGAGAGGACTGACTTGCCTTTGGTATTAATGCTTTACTTATTCCACACAAAATAAGTGACTATATTGGTTGTGTATTGACATCGTGATTCCAATAGTATCTGTAGATATTCATCTGTAAAGTGTGGTTCTAGTGGGCATACATTTTTGACAGCATCTAAAACGTAAACGTTTACATATGACGTACAATTATTTATGAATACTCTGGGGTTCAAATATTGTGAATTTTCTAAACAAATGTGAGAGCATACACGGACACGCATTGACATTAACAATATTTCACTTATATTTCATACTTATTGAACTTTGATGTTAATTTAAAGCTAATCTATGTAACTTTTGGCCCTCTATCGGTTGAAGCATAAAACT
Source organism: Myxocyprinus asiaticus (assembly GCF_019703515.2). NCBI lineage: Eukaryota > Metazoa > Chordata > Actinopteri > Cypriniformes > Catostomidae > Myxocyprinus > Myxocyprinus asiaticus. Next base: position 45,080,546 of record NC_059355.1, read on the forward strand.
GCAAGTTACTTGCGGTGGAACACTGTTATGGTATTTACATCAATCGGGCTTTGGCTCTGCTCTCTTGCGTGGATGAATCTGATGGTTTGAGGTGTACTGGTGTAACCATGGATACAGATGATCAACTTATCAAAGCGAATGTCATGAACAACAACAAAACTCGCCCCCTCCCCACAAAAAAATAAATAAATAATAAAAGGAAGAGAAAGATGGATATCCAAAAAAATATGTCTTATTAGCAGGTATGTAGCATATCTTTCACTGTTATTTTGACTTACTGAAAACAGTTGTTTCAAAATAAATAATGTTACAAAAGTTAGGCAACGATGACATTAGACATAATGATTGCTAATCATATCAGAATGTCAAATGGTGGAAACTATTATATCTTAGCTAGCAGGCAAATAGACCAAGGTAGTAACTGGTTTAGAGCAGTGGCATAGCCAAGGGTGGGCCGGGCCCACCCAAATTAGACCCAGGCCCACCCAAAATATAAGACATTGTTCTTTGATTTCAATTATATATTTATAAATAGTTTTAAAATGCATAAATTCTGATTTCTGAAAGTGTGAAAGAACTGTTTGAATATGCTGCTTCTCTGTTGTTAAAGAAAATTTGGTAAAAACAAAAAAAACATTTGGGCAAAAACTGTAATTTCTGTTTATAGTTGAAAGTAATTTCCTGGCTACGCCCTTGGTTTAGAGATTGGCATTGTTACCAGCATAAAGTTCCCCCATTGACCTTGCTCAATAATGAAAACAAGCACTGCAGTACCACAATCCATAATAAAATGCCCCATAAGTTTGGCTAACGCTATCTAACAAACTAAGAGAGCTTCCTGGCTAACAATCGGTCCAAAAAATATCTTACCTGTCGAGCAAGAAAAAGCCATCTGTGGGTCGGTTTAAGATCCTTTCAGATCTCTGAGTTGTTGCCACCTCTGAATGCCGATGTTTTTTCTTGTTTTATTATTACGGGCTCTGTTGCTTCCATTTTTGCTTGCAGACTGTTCTCGGTTTGTGGTTTCTTTATTTTGAAAATGGGCAATTCCCCAGAAGGTTGCCTTTTTGAATGATCCATGGTCAGAATCGTTCATTTGTTGTGACTGCAAGCTCTCAGCTTCAAACTGCCACACCTATCACCACACACATACACGTGCTGTAGTAGCTCTGGACCTTCTTTATTTACGGACATGACGTAATTACGCACAGATGACTGACAGAAGTATGCAATTACCCGCCAAATCCGTCCCGACAGCTCTAAAGTATAAATAATTATTATAGGCTTACCATAGTGAATCGGGGTAAGGCAAATACATGGTTTGGAAGACTGATGGTGTACTTGATTATTAATGAAATTTTGTTCATTTCTAACAAAAGACTCTTATATAGTGTAGCTTTAAATTTAGCCATACACAGAATGCAAATGAAAATTGTTTTATTAGTCATTATGGATGTCATTTGTACATAAAAATACCTTTTAAAAAGGTCTTTCTCTGACCACATTTCGATAAATGATCGTCCAGCTATTGTGTCTGGATTGTGTCTGGAAGTATTCTTGTTCACCTGCTGCGGCATCCTCATAAAAGATATGGGAATTTCTGCTCTGACCAGTCATCAGAGGATTCACCTCTAAAGTTCTACTTATGTAAAAGCGTTTTAGGTTTTAGATGCTGTCAGTACGTTCATACTGTACGTTTTATTATCTATCCAAAAATATATGTGCATACATTACCTACGAATATTGTAAGAATACTAATACGATCATCCTGGTGTTGATGCAATGCAGTAGCAAAAAACATATACTGTACATCTCAAACATACTGTACTTAAGTATGCAGTGAATGCTTGTCCAACGCATTGGAAGTGTGCTGTTCCATTGTACATAACATGCATTCTTGAGTCATTCTAGAGATTCTAGAGTTTTAATTGGACAAAAAATTTTATATGTCCCTGTGGACAAGATGATCAATGCAAATCTCTGTCCATTTTCCAGGATGAGAAAGACTGTAAATTGTAAAACATGTATAGCTTTTCAAAGTTCATTTTGTCAACTTTTAGGAGTATGCTGGCATTTAGATGGCCTCAAAGCTAACATACATGGACTGAATGCCATAAAACTCCAATTTTGATTTTGTCTTGATGCATGAGAATCTATAAAGCCATGATTGACAAGAGTACCAGAAATACTCCTGTAACAGTTTAACTGAATCAGGCAATGCACTTAGAACTCCAAAACACATTTGGGGCACCCAGCCCACATCCACAATATTGATATTGTTATTTGAAAGGCTTCAAATAAAATTGAAGTTATTATCTGCATTGGATTTTCCACAGGAGTTTTGCAAGATCATCATTTCCACCCTTTCAGGCTATTTTCAGACCACTTTGGTTATTACACTAACAGCATAATGAATGCAGCCTTTTTTGTAGACACCAAATCAGGGCCCAGTCTGCTTTGATTTCTACAAGATCAACCATTAGTGTGATTTGGTGTTTTGATCTTTCACTGCATAATGACATGAATATATAATGTAGCCTGGATTGTATTTTCTTTTATCTTCCATAGATTTGTTCTTGGTTTTCAAGGATGAGGGCATGTCACATAACCTGTCTATTTTGGCATCTGCCTAATTTGTTTGGCTTCTACCAAGTAGGGCCTATAGATTTCGCCAAATTGAGTTTGATTTTACGTTGGAACTTGGGAAGTGTTTTCTCCTCCCTTTTAAAAGTTGATCGGCCAGTTTATTTTTTGCTTTTGTTAGTTGCATTTAATTATTTGTATTTAGCATTGCTTTTTTCCCCTGTTGTCTGTGAACCAATCAGAACAGACCTATAACCCATTTTTGGGTCATGACTTACCATTTGAGAATCACTGTAACACACTACAACTAAGTTCATCCTGTCAGCCTAAATGAATGTAAACGTGTTTGAGATACACACACACACACACACACACACAAAATAGAAAAATAAAAAATAAAATGACACTGCATCATGTATAAATAAAAACAAACATATAAGCTACACACAGTTACCTTACAGGAGCCATACTATGAACAAAGGACTGAACCATTTTGCAGGTGGTAAGTGATTTGAGGGGGAAGGCAATGACCTTTGAGTTTACTGGGACAACGAATGTGAAAATACACCTTCATTCACCATTCAGCCCCTTGCAAACTGCCATGAACTGACAGAGAAACATTAAAACATTCTGAATGATTGGCGCTTGGTAAAGAAGTCACGTTTGCCAGTTTCTCTCTTCAGAATTTTTCAAAAAGACGTACTTTTCGCTTGCAGCATACAAGGAGCTCTGTTCTTTTGCTTCTTCATAAATAATTAACACCCAAGCATTTAATGCTTCAAGCAGAAAAAATCAATGAGACATCAGTCCTTTTAATCTTTAAATTAAATGTGTTCTATCTAAAAACTTGAGAGGATAATTATCACACAGGAGCTGATGGTTCATCACACACCTTTCTGATGAGAGATGTAAATTAATTTGCATCTACAAAAGAAGTTCTTTGTCTCTTTCTTGTTGGTCATGTGCATCTTTTCCAAACTTACTTTTCTGAAATAAAATAATAGCTTTAGGCCTATTTAAAGGCCTGTGATTCCTAATGTGCATTTAGGCCTATATCATGCTTCTCCAAACATCCATTGCTAGAGTAGAATAGAATAGAATAGAATAGAATAGAATAGAATAGAATGTTTAAAAGTATGTGTGCATTGGCCACTTGTTTTGTTGTATGTCTTCAATGCGTGCAAAACGCGTACTCATGTTAAGAACAGCATTTCATACAACTATATCTTAAGTATACAGTATGTATACCGTGCACAGTATGCATGGAATTCCTGAGCACGCTACAAGGAATACTGTTTCCCAAGCATTTGACCTTTTTATTTTTTAATGTGGAAGTTATACTGTAAGTTATATCAGCTGCATCTATTTTTAACGAACTATAAATAGTAGGCTATACTACTATCTTAAATAAATTTTTATCGTTGCATAATGTGGTCTGTTTTACGTGCTATTTTTCAAAAACATGATAATGAGTATAATATTGCACAGCATTCAGTTAGCAGTATGATATTATAAAGTCTGAAGGGGGTGAAAACATCATCTAAAATGCATTGATGTATAAAATCCCAGGTAGACATGAAACGGATGGATTCATTTTAACCCTGGTGAATGCATCTTGATTTTGCACACTGATGTTCCACAGATGGACCTTTGCTTTTCAGCTATAAACAGATCTGGCTCGATTGTATCAACATTCCTGGCACTGATCCAAGTGTCAGTTGTGGCTGGTGTCAGGATGAATAATGGCGGGGATCTGGCCAGGATGCATTGGCCCTTGTCTGGGCACCTTGAATCAAATCATTCTGATGCTAAGACACGGCTGCATCTCCCTAGATGTGTCCCAGAAAAACAGGACCACATCTGAATCATTGTCCCATACCATAACAGTTTTATAACTGGCCACAATCTACCCAGATGTATGCCATACCTGCCAGTGCTGGCCATTATGCCATATACACAATAGCACAGTGCAATCCCATATACATACTACATATAATCCCATCAGAAACCAAAACTGCTAGGAAATTAAATATCATACCTTTATTTTACACACAAAAATAGGTTTAATAAAACAGCATGAAATATAAGAATAATAATGCATTTATAATATATTGTATTTGTATTTATTAAATATGTAAAATTAAATATCAAGCATTTATTTTACAAAAAAGGTTGAATGAAAATAAGAATATAATATATATATATATATATATATATATATATATATATACATATATATATATATATATATATATATACTTATTTTCATTCAACCTTTTTTGTAAAATATTATATATACTGTATATATAATGTATATATAATAAATATATTAATATATTAATATAATATGTATATAATATTTATTATTAATACATTATTATTCGTATATTTAATATTGTTAATAATTATAAAAAAATTAAATAATGCTATAATAATGCTATAATTATATTATGATATTAATAAATATTAATAAAATAAAAAAGTGTTAACCTGAAGAAAAGAAAAATCACAGATGAGATCTCTTTAATATCTCAGTTGTTTCTCCTGGACAGCAATGAGATTAACCAGCATGCATTTGAGCACTTTCACTGAAGTCTCTTGCTTCTCATATTATATATATAAAAAAGACCTCTGTAATGTCTGCAGCATGATGGCAAGAGAAGTCGGCATGTTGTTTCAGAGAGTTCCAGTACCCTATGATAGGACACATTGTGCTGACTCACTGACAAGCTCCACCTCCCGTCAGTAATTTATGCATTGGCCCCTTGTGGCGCGACTGGAAGTGCGTTACACTAAAGAAATGTCTATAATTTTTACGGTAAAAGACTGTAAAAATGCTACAGTAAAAAAACGTTAATTGGTTAATGGGCAGTTACCTTAAAATATATGGTAAAAAATGATAAAATATTTAAAAAGTCAATACATGTAATTTTACAGTAAAATGTTGTAAAAATGACTTTTTTCAGATGTAAAAGTATGATTTTACAGTATAAATTACGGTAAAAATTTATATTACATTTAACAAGAGAATACATGTACTTTTTACAGTAAATTATTGTTAAAATTACGGTAAATAAAAATAATCAGGCGTTCCCACAATTCCCTGCGTGACCCATCACATTTCATCATATTTTATGGGAATAGTTATGTTTCTTCTTATTTTTAATATCACTTATTTCTATTGAAATGTACATTGTTATATTTCATGTTGTTTAGTTAATGTTTATTGCATTACTTTAATTTCACATGTGTTACCCTGATGGTGTTTTGTGTTTGTGTGAGTGACTCTGAGCACTGTCTTAACATGCTTATTGGCCATTGCTCTTGGAAAGGCCACTATTGATGAACTTCATGTCATCATGTGCCTTTCTATAATTACCATAGTGAGTAACCATACATTATAAAGTGAAAAGCAGATTTTTACAGTTTCAGAAGGTTAATATATTAAGTTTATATAATTTAATAATATAAATGGTAATGCACTGTAAAATATACAGGCATAAAATTATATCCCGTAAAGCCTGAAGGATGGTTACCGTATTTTTTATGGTGAATTTCTGGCAACCACAGCCGGCAGTTTTTTACCGTAAATTTAACAGGATTTTTTTTACAGTGTACATCAGCAGATTGCACGCTGAAACCAGATAGTAAATGTGTTCGCATAATCAGTAACAAGAGTAATATGGAGATCCCTATGGCACTATATTTTTACTCCACTGATGTTTAGGTTTAGTTTTGGGGTTTGGGTTGGGGGTACAGTTTATAAAATGTGCATTCCTCTTTGCTGTTATACAGCCTGTACAGCTGATAACAACTTGCTTCACAACTTGCTTTTAGCACCCTTCCATGGACATTTCCCCCAGAAAATGGAGCTCACATGTGCACACATGCCCAAAAACACTTACCGCTTTGGCCACTGGGGGCAGTGTTTCGAATTTCAGTAAGCACAGAACGATTTTCGCTAAAGAAAAGTCAGCATACTGTTTACGATTTCACTGAGACATCAGTCTTTAATCTTTAGAGTTTCAGACGTTTCATCTCACTTGTGTCACAAACTGTGCTCAGATTTGCCAAGATACCAAAGGCTGCAATCAAAAGTCAAAAATGTTCACACATTTTTCATCAAGTTCCTTCAAATTATCTGAGATACGCTATCCACTATCCACATTAATTTTATAGTTTTATACACGTATCTGACATCGATTGTCTCATTTGTTTATTTGAAAAATACAGAAAAATATAAAACCATTTCCATTTATTTAGAACAGTTGTAGCACCATCCATGGGCCCACAGCACAGGAGCTTTTGTTCAAGCTCAATTTAGCCCCCTTAGGTGTTGATAACCTCAAAAACTCACAGCTGGCCCTACCCAGATCTCAGACCAGGGACGACGGGCATCACTGAACCGGTTGTCTTTAATCATAGTTGACATAAGCAGGCGTGGCTTCCTGCTGTCCACACAAAGGACAGCGAGAAACATTGCACCAGCTGACACCAGGAGACAGGTGCGCAGACGAGGCAGAGCATCATTGCAGCAGACAGCGGCAGGAGCTCATTTAATGGAAGCAAGCATTCATGCAACACTTCACTTCCTCTGCCACAATACTCAGAGAAGGAGAGAGAGAAAATGAGAATATGTTTGAGACCTCTCATGGATTACATGGCATTGTTTGTTAAAACAAGCCAGAAGCCTCCCTGAGCGCACACACCAGAGCCACTCAATCACACACTGCCAACAGTTCTTACTCACACTAATAATAAGCTTTCATTGCTATACAAATGCCCCTGTAGGCCCCCTGTGGTGAATGCAGAAGCATTTCTTCCACATTTAAAAAAGTGATTGTCATTGTAGCAGGTTTACCTTGGATGACACTATACTGATTGATTCTTCAGTGGCCTATTAAGTCTAGACACTAGTACGTGGGACATGCAAAATAATCTGTATGGGAGTCTGACCCTTTTCACATTTCCGTGTTTGAAATGCTAAAGTTAAATATAGCAGGGTAAACTTATATAGTGGTGAATGGGAGATCACAGCAAATAATATTTTTGTGTTCCCATTTGCTCCAGCATGCAAAGAAAATGCAACTAGGCTATATGGAAACGTACCCCGTCAGTACATTCATCACATGTCCAACTAAATATCTTGTAAATAATAATAAAAAATCTGGTGCAATATATATACAAAACCCATTAACTGATGAAAGTTTTATTTTGTGAATACTGACATGTAGAGCATTGTAACGGAGCCAAGACATCATCACAGTCACTGCTCATTCATGATTATTTATACAGGATGTTTTTAAAAAAAAGGACACATATGAAGCATAGACATAATTGAACATTTATTTACATAAGCTTTATTGATTGTTGAGTTCATGTTGATTCTGGGAATGTTAATGATTGATCAAAAATCTATTAATTGTCGTTAATAATTTGATCGATTAAGCTTATCGATCGTCGATTAATTAATTTCAGGATAAATGTGTTCTGCAATCAAGCCAGCAGATGTTGATACAGCTGTCTATACAGTCTTCCACCGCTAGAGGGCGCTTGCGGGCTGCATGTCATTATCTGGTTCACAGAAGAAGAGCTGATGCACAGATGCATGATGAAGCGGATTCAGTATAAACAGTGAGCATTTCTCTATAAATGAACATTAACGTTTTCTGCACACACTGCGATAGTGTGTTAAAGTACATGACAACAAGCACTGTTGATCTTATTTCATCCCAACCTACAATTACATCAGCGATCGCCAGGAAAGCATGAAGGTACATTCAGCTGATATCTCACCATCGTCAAGTCAAGTCATTTTTATTTGTATAGCGCTTTTCACAACACACATCGTTTCAAAGCAGCTTTACGGGAAATCATGCATTTAAAAAATTTAAAAATAAATAAACTGTAATATCTATAATGTCTTACAGTGATCATTGTGTAGTTTGATTAAATATGATTGTAAAATGTGTATAGAAATTAAATAATTAATAATAATTGTATTTAGAACCCCAGTGAGCAAGCCGAAGGCAACTGTGGCAAGGAACACAAAACTCCATAAGATGTTGGTTAATGGAGAAAAATAACATTGGGAGAAACCAGACTCACTGTGGGGGCCAGTTCCCCTCTGGCTAAACAACATGAAGATAATGCCAATATTAGTTATTTATGTGCAGTGCAAGTCATGGTTTTAAATTTGTAAATTAAGTAAGCGTTAAGGTCCAGTGTTTTAAAAATAAAATATTTTTTATGAACTTTAAGATTAATGACTAATGTCTTTGAATTCCATCCTGGATTAATTGCAGAAGTTCACATAGATGCATTGTCCTTTGTTAGTTGGCTGATGAAGGCTTTTATTGGCAATTAAATGATAGTCTATGTATTCCATTTCATGAGTGTAATCCATCAATAGACAAAGGTGATGCAGGCAGAGATCAATTATGAGGTGCATCGCAGTTAAACCTGCAGTTCATTTCGGTGAAGTTCGGTGGAGTCCATCCTAAATCCAAGGTTCAGGCAGTGGCATATGAAGTATCCGATGTCTTACAGTTGGAGTTGGCATCAGTTCATCTTCTGAAGTCAAAAAACTGAAGTGAGTTCTGGCTAGCACAAGCTGTAGTTTGTCATCATCTCTCAGCGACACGTAGGGTTGGAGTCCGACGCTAAGCATGAACGGAGCTGGATCTGGCAGGCTCGGGTAACCTCGGGATATGAATCCCGAGGCTGAGACATGGAAACAAATAGAATTATATTTGTGTAGATGCCATTCAATTTTATGCAGAGTTATAGATCATGAAGGATGTTTCTGGTTCCGGCAGACCTAACTAAAGCAGCCTAATTGTGAGTTGATGGATAAATTAGGTGTATGCCTGGCTAAATAGATGAGTCTTTAGTCTAGACTTAAACTGATTGAGTGTGTCTGCATCCCAAACAGTGTTAGGGAGACTATTCCATAGTTTAGGAGCCAAGTATGAAAAGAATCTATCTCCTTTTGTGAAACTGTAAATGAATCATGCCCAGCCCGGACCACCCTTGGCTACGCCACTGGTATTGGCAAAATCCAATATCAGTCAACCTCTAGTGACTAGGTTTTATTAAATGAGTGGCAGGGTAATAAATCAAAGAATAATGTTATACATTTACACCAAATAATTAAAAAATACCAAAAAATCTATTTAAAAAAAATGGGCTAGATTTACGCTGCTAAATAAAGCGAGAACATTGTTGAACTGAACTAAATGCTTATTGCACATAAAATTTACTCAACATTTTGGAACTTACACAAGGGCAAGCTAACACTTCTGTTAAGCGGACATGGTTATCAGCCGATGCTTTTAATCTAAATCGGATGGCCAATATATCAGTCTATCACTGGACATAAAGATCCAGAACATTCCAGTAGCATACAAAAACATTTTATCATGTAATACAACGTGTGCTGAATGCTTAGTTAGGGATAGCTCACCCAAAGCTTAATAAGGAAATAGGCAGAATGATAGTCTCAGTCACAATTCACTTTCATAGTATGGAAAAAAAATGCAATGAAGATGAATGGTGACTGCGATTATTCTGCCTAACATATTTTGAGTTCCACAGAAGACAGAAAGTCTGTTTTTAATCTTCATGTTTATGCCTTTTAGCCTGAATCACAAATTATATGATTCTATAACATTAACGAACTCTGAAAGACAACTTGTGTTGCTCATGGTATCTACTGCCTAACCTCATCTGACCTACCTAATGCTGTTCCTGTGATCTAGATCTACATTTGCATTGTCACTTAAACCAGATTTATTTTCGACTTCGCCTTATGCCTCCAAGGTGGAAAGAAAGATGTGTTTTGCAAAAGTGAAGCCTGTCTGTTTAGACTATGTCATTCTGTCATCAACTCTGCCCCCGAGATATGAGTGTTACTATAGCAACTGCCTGGTTTAATAACCCCACCACAACAGTGTCTCAACAGTGTCACAACAAGCTCGACATTTCAAGAAGTAATTTATATATAATTTCTATCCAAGATAAATGGGACTCAATTGGTGTCATAATGGTGAGAGACATGGCTCTGGAAACTGCAATGTAAAGATGCAGAAACAAAGCAATTGCTCTCCAACGTTACAAATATTCATATCTGCTTCAGTAATAAGAGTATAGTGATTAAGAGACTGGTATGGAGGAACACAACCCAAAAAGAAAGACAAATCACACATGAAATCTCTTTATATCTCAGTTGTTAGGCAGCAACGAGATGGAGATCAATTGGAAACTTTAGCTTAAAAGTCTCCTGCTTCTTAGATTGTCCTCCTAAGAAATACACCTCACAGCATTTCAGAAGAGATCCACAATGTAAAAAACTGCTCATGATACCAAAATATGCAATCTCATGAAAATTACATGACTGTTGCAACATTTTTGCTAAATTATATTAAGTGGTTCAGTACATATGGCAGTTCTGAGTGAAATGTCTACTTTGTGGAGCTTAATGCGAGTTAAAAAAAAATTTAACAGAAAAGGTTTTTAAAGGTTATTGTTTATCGAGTTTTAAATCAACAAAACATACCTCCCTACCCTAAACCTTAAACAGAATCCTTACTGATAGTCATAAAGCAAATGTGACATGAAAACACAATTGCTGAATCAACCACGTCATTTTGTGGTGTTTCTTTGACACTTTCCACTCACATGTCAACTTGCATGCTCTTCAGGACTTGAGTCCTTTGCGTCGCATGTGCAACACCATATCAGTTGAGCATCCAAGCAATTTTATCACATTGGAACAAGTTGTAAATGAAATTGGATACGTAACACAAATGTTAAAATCTATCACCTTAAGGCCCCAGCATATTCACTGAGAAGTTCTTCTTCGTTTTTCACTCAGAGCCAAAAAGAAATAGCTGTGCAACGGTATACTGTTTGCGAACATTTAGACACTGGCCACGCCGCTGGTGGAGGCATTTAGAGGAACATTTAAATACGAGGATCCACAAGATGTACATGTAAAACCTTAACTAATCTGACATTAAAATGTATTATCAATGACTTCATGCTTCATTTTATGAGTAGAATTCACGGGGGGCCTGGGTAGCTCAGTGAGTATTGACGCTGACTACTACCCCTGGAGTCATGAGCTCGAATCCAGGGTGTGCTGAGTGACTCCAGCCAGGTCTCCTAAGCAACCAAATTGGCCCGGTTGCTAGGGAGGATAGAGTCACATGGGGTAACCTCCTTGTATTCACGATTAGTGGTTCTCGCTCTCAATGGGGCACGTGGTAAGTTGTGCATGGATCGCAGAGAGTAGCATGAGCCTCCACATTCTGGGAGTCTCCACGGTGTCATGCACAACGAGCCATGTGATAAGATGCGCGGATTGACTGTCTCAGAAGCAGAGGCAACTGAGACTTGTCCTACAGCACCCGGATTAAGGTGAGTAACCGCGCCACCACGAGGACCTACTAAGTTGTGGGAATTGGGCATTCCAAACTGGGGAGAAAAGGGGATAAAAATAATAATTTAAAAAATATATATTAGTAGAATTCACACAAGATCAGTAAAAGTAGCTGTTTTAACCTCTCGATGATGATTTAAAGCAGTGTTTTTTTTTGTTTTTTGTTTTTTTATGAACGCCTCCTATTTCATTCCTTATTGAGTGATATGATAATATTTATTATGAATCTATTTCTGCCTAAAGTATAGTTAGTGTTACTATAGTAAATTCAAGGGTGGTGATGTACAATTCTCTGCTGAATTCAAATGGTTTCTGCGTCTCGTGCGTGCTTCTCACTGGTTCTTGCAGTGCTATAAAAATCAGCGGTGAGCATTTAAGAGCTCGAGACTGGTCTGCGAGTAAAAACGCACCTGCTTAGCACTCACGGTGCTCTGTCCATTGAGCCAAATCAATCTTCAGAGCCATGCAGGTGCATTAGCGGAGGTTGTTACTCCACCTGTCTATTTGATGCTGCTAAACCAGATCCTGCTTTAGGCATGCTGCATTGAGGCATGAGGACTGCAGATGTGGCCAGGGCAATAAACTGCAATGTCTGTACTGTGAGATACCTGAGACAGCGCTACAGGGAGACAGGAAGGACAGCTGATCGTCCTCGCGGTGGCAGGCCTACATGTAACAACACCTGCACAGGATTGGTACATCCGAATATCACACATGCTGGACAGGTACAGGATGGCAACAACAACTGCCTGAGTTAAACCAGGAATGCACAATCCCTCCATCAGTGCTCAGACTGTCCGCAATAGGCTGAGAGAGGCTGGACTGAGGGCTTGTAGGCCTGTTGTAAGGCAGGTCCTTACCAGACATCACCGGCAACAACGTCGCCTCTGGGCACAAACCCACCTTCGCTGGACCAGACAGCACTGGCAAAAAGTGCTCTTCACTGACGAGTCGCAGTTTCATCTCACCAGGGGTGATGGTCGGACTCGTGTTTATCGTTGAAGGAATGAGCGTTACACCGAGGCCTGTACTCTGGAGTGGGCTCGATTTGGAGGTGGAGGGTCCGTCATGTGGCGATGTGTCATAGCATCACTGGACGGAGCTTGTTGTCATTGCAGGCAATCTCAACGCTGTGCGTTACAGGGAAGACGACATCCTCCCTCATGTGGTACCCTTCCTGCAGGCTCATCCTGACATGACCCTCCAGCATGACAATGCCACCAGCCATACTGCTCGTTCTGTGCGTGATTTCCTGCAAGACAGGAATGTCAGTGTTCTGCCATGGCCAGCGAAGAGCCCGGATCTCAATCCCATTGAGCATGTCTGGGACCTGTTGGATCGGAGGGTGAGGGCAAGGGCCATTCCTCCCAGAAATGTCTGGGAACTTGCAAGTTCCTTGGTGGAAGAGTGGGGTAACATCTCACAGCAAGAACTGGTGAATCTGGTGCAGTCCATGAGGAGGAGATGCACTGCGGTACTTAATGCACCAGATACTGACTGTTACTTTTGATTTTGACCCCCCCCCCCCTTTGTTCAGGGACACATTATTCCATTTCTGTTAGTCACATGTCTGTGAAACTTGTTCAGTTTATGTCTTAGCTGTTGAATCTTTTTATGTTCATACAAATATTTACATGTTAAGTTTGCTGAAAATAAAAGCAGTTGAAAGTGAGATATATATATATATATATAGTTGAAAAGTATTATTTAATAGAAAAGTATTTTAATTGGATTAAAGCTGTATGTATTTGATTAAACACAATTTGATCATAACATTTAAAATATTTAACATGGAATCCAGAAAAATTAAAACAGAAATGGTTTGATATCGGAGCAACCCTAGTCCCTAGCAATCAGGCTCATGGTGAAAACATTGTTTGATGAACAGGGTGAAAAGTAAATGTTTATGAAATGATAATCAGACGTTTTTCTTGTGATTTGTGTGAAAGGGAATAAAAGTCATTTTTGTTTTAGCATTTCTAGTGATTATTTCACCAGGAAAACGACATGATATGTACAAACCATTTTCCAAGAATGTAGGTTTAGTAACGTGAGACCAGTTTAGAGAATTGAACAAGATAACTTCTCATCAAATTGCTCCAAGTCCAAATTATCTGAACTATACTATCCACATTCGTTGTATTTTTCTATACTCTTACTGTATATATATAAAAAAAGTCATTTGTGTCTCTTTTTATTTCTCCTAGAAAGAAATCATGAGAAACATATAGCTGAGTCCTCCAGTGAATCTCCTGAGCTTTGAAAGAGTAGCTCTGAGCATTAAAATGTTCCTTTGGGAAGGGTTTACTTTGTGTGCATACAAATGGTGACTAAAAATGGACAATGTTAAGCTTTATTTATTATTGAAGGGAAGTTAATATCACACCACCTCTGAGAAACATTGCCTTTCTTTAAGACATTTGCCCATAGGGAGCTGATGGGGACAGGTTTTATTGTTTACCATGAATGCAGGCAGCATTTTAAACCAGCATTGAAAGCACACAAAGAAAAGCTGAAGGCTGGCCTCCAGAGATTTCAAAGGGAAAAGTGTCTATTTAGACTTACCACAGCAGAATGTGGGTCAGATGCAGGTATACAGTGCATGACTGCATCCTACCTTTCATAAATGTCACATAAGTCACAAATAGCTAATATTGCATTTTATTGCAAAGCACAACCTTCTTTAAAACACTATAATAGCTGGCAAAATGATAACTCTCTTTGCACTTCTGTGCTTGGTGTGAAACTGTATTGCATCAAGTTGCAGAATGACCCCCATAGATTCTGGCTTTTCATTTTAAAAATTCAACAGTAGTCACGGAAAATGAACATGCCCGTTACCTAAATCATTTAAAAAACACATTTACAGAATCAAGATATAAAATCCCATTCCTACAGGCACGGAAGTATGGGGTGCATTCATTTTAGTATGTTTTTATAATGTCTAACCTGAAGTGTACTTTCATTCTCAGATAGGATGAGGCTGTATCAATTGAAATCGATTGTGATATCAGGGCTTGGGACCTTGCTTAAATTGTCAGTGTCAGTTGGAATCAAAATTATATAATTTTATTCAAACGATCAGATAAAGCTGTATAAAATTCCAAAGCCTGGCCAGTGAAAGCACTTGTTTGCTGTACCTGATTGAGCTCGCTCCCGGCTGCCTCATTCCCATCCCATGGGATGCGCTCAATTTTCCACAGGCTTATCTTGACAAGGTGGCCAATTTGGGGCCCCTTTGCTGCTTGGCTTTTTGAGATATGGCGCCATATTACAAAGGTAGGTGGCGACAGGTAAGTTTGTTGGGACAGTTTTGTGATTCTCGAGGATACAGCGAAGGATTTGGATCCAGTTATAAATTAATTGCCTCGTAGTCAATGTTTTACAGTTAAGAACGCCTTTCACATGAACTATCAAAAAACAACAAGTCCTTGAACGCTTCTCAGATCAGCAAATAGAACTGATCGAAGAGTGCCCTGCATATCTTGCACACTCTCATCCATAAATCAAGAGCTATGAGAGGCACAGGGTCTCCTGACGATGCACATGGATTAAAGCATCTCATTTCTCGACAGCTGCATTAATAAACATGATTCACAAGAAACAAACACACACCCACACACACACACACACACACACACTCAAACATAGATCTTAAGAAACTGCATCATAAAAATGGCATGTCAACTCCATAACAGTTGGAACACGGATGTTATTCTCAATAATAGCACTTAAAGTATAGTAGTATATAGTAGTATATTAGTAACAGTACTATGATATGAGCACAATTAAATGTTAAAGTTGATGTATAATAGACGTCACTCATGAGTGTACTGTTGTACTCTTTTATTCAAATTCTAATAACCTTGCTCAGCTGTATAGGTGCTTTGAGGGGACTGCCTGTTCACATTGTTGCAAACTGCCATCTACAGGAATGAATACAGTATTACAATATTTCTCAATGGCCCAATGCAGTTTTGGCAAAAAAAAAAAAAAAAACAACAACAAAAAAAAGTCCTTACATAGATTTATTATGGTAATAGTAGTTACTAGTTTCCACCAAAACGAGTTATCTATTATTATTACTGAAAAAAATCTAAATCTCTTCACTGTCAGTATAAATGTAGTAACTACCATACTACCAAAAATATGATGGTATTACCATGTATTTACACATGTACCATGGCTATATGTTGTATTCTTTGAAGTATTTTGGAGAACTATGTAAATACCAAGAAAAAATTAATATGGTAATTATTCCATGGTATCAAATTCACACTCATGTTATGACAGGGTAGATAGGTTTTAGAACATACCTTAAGGACATGACCTAATATTGGGGCATGTTGTCACACTGATCATCTACCCAACACTTGTCAATATAGTAAACAAATGGAACAAATCACACAGTAGCATATGACAAAACAAATGAATGGAGGGGTTTGGTCTTGCCAATATACCCAGAGTTTTAGGAAGAATGTCAAGGTTTTTTTATGTATTTTTTGTCCACGGTATTAAAAACACACAAATATATCCTGTACGCATGCACTTTTTGTTTTTATGTTAAGGATTATGCCTCCAATGATGCTGGTTTCATTATAAATTACGGTGTAACACTAACCTTAATTTCTCATTAATTTCTTAATTTCAGTTTGCTAATGAGAGGAGTCTTAGTAATAATAATAAATTACTTTATCAGCTGGAGTCGTGTGGATTACTTTGATGCTGACTAAGTGTGCTTTTTAGACCGTCAAAAATTGGTGTCCATTCACTTGCATTGGATGAAGCTAAAAACCTGGGATACTTTCCTAAAGATCTTAAATCCTGTTCTGATGAAAAGAGAAGGTCATATACATCTTGAGTAAATTATCAGCAAATTTGCATTTTTGGGTGAACTATTCCTTTAAGCACACCTCCAACGTCTAGGTGGCTCCATATGACAATGAATATCGTTTCATCACACGTTAAAAAACGCAATTAAAATAAAACAGCACCACTGTTGGACTTAGAAAAGGCACTTTTTCTATCCACGTTAAATAT
Organism: Myxocyprinus asiaticus; assembly: GCF_019703515.2. Lineage (NCBI taxonomy): Eukaryota > Metazoa > Chordata > Actinopteri > Cypriniformes > Catostomidae > Myxocyprinus > Myxocyprinus asiaticus. Next base: position 45,097,611 of record NC_059355.1, read on the forward strand.
ATTCCAAATAAATTGCAAAAATATAGCATTTAATGACACCATTTGTATGTTTTGTAAGAGCTTGTGTAATTTTCTGTCAGGGGAGGGGGCAGTCTTGCTGTCATCCGGTGGAAGTGTCTCTCGACCCGCAGAGTCAAGAACATGGCGGCGCTCCGTGTGGTGATGTTCTCCGGCACCGGGAGAACCATCCTCAACACATCCAAATCCTTTCATACTCCTCGGGTATGGACAAATTCAGATATACCTGCTTGTTCGTTCTGTTTCGCAGAGTCTGGTGCCTTTATTATGGGAATATCCGCCTGGATTCATTGACTTGTCCGGCGTCTTATAGAAGAGTATTATCCAGAGCAAGGTCACAGCAGCTGATGCCGTGTTTGCATTCGCATCATGATATTTGTGCTTTTACATTAGTGTCAAAACACATTTGAACTATCTAATTAGAAGTATTATTGTTGAGGAAAGCTTTACCTTTGGATTAAAAAGCATGTTGAGTCAGATGTGAATGTGAAAGTGTTTCTTGACTTTTTACTAAGGTGACATCACACGCCAAAGCACATCTCAGAATAGCATTCTTCTTACCACAATTGTACAGAGCGGTTATCTGAGTTACCGTAGACTTTGTCAGCTCGAACCAGCCTGGCCATTCTCTGTTGACCTCTCTCATCAACAAGGCATTTAATCTGCAGAACTGCCACTCACTGGATGTTTTTGTTGTTGTTTGTTTTTGGCACCATTCGGAGTACATTCTAGAGGCTGTTTTGCATAAACATAAGATAACATCTGCAGTGCATAAAATCATGCAGATACGGGTCAGGAGCTTCAATTAATGTTCACATCAACCATCAGAATGGGGAAAAAATGTGATCTCGGTGATTTGGACCGTGGCATTGATTGTTGGTGCCAGACGGGCTGGTTTGAGTATTTCTGTAACTGCTGATCTCCTTGGATTTTCACGCACAACAGTCTCTAGAATTTATTCCGAATGGTGCCAAAAACATCCAGTGAGCGGCAGTTCTGCAGATTAAATGCCTTGTTGATGAGAGAGGTCAACAGAGAATGGCCAGACTGGTTCGAGCTGACAAAGTCTACGGTAACTCAGATAACCGCTCTGTACAATTGTGTTTAGAAGAATATCATCTCAGAATGCTATTCTGAGCGGCACGAGGTGGACTTACACAATATTAGGCAGGTGGTTTTAATGTTGTAGCTGATCGGTGTATATTAACAATTTCTTCATGTGCAAAGAAATCTACCATTTTATAATACAATATAATTTTTTTAGATTTTTTTTTTTTTTTTACAAAGTTAAAGTTTTGAGTAAAATTCAGTAAATATAGTGCTAAATAAGAGTTTATACTTTTTTTTAGCAATTTTATGTTTATGTTGTAAACTGTATTAAATTGTGTGGCATTGTATCGGCCTATCGGCCACCCTGCTCTCTGGATATCGGCATTGGCCATTAAAAAAACCCACATCGGTCGACCACTAATTGATAATGGGATGTTGCTGGTTATTTATCTGCAATAAGCGGCAGGATTTATAAAGAATTATCCATCAACGTATTAATCTAAAAATGTATATACCTGGGCTGTTAAATACGTTTTTGCATAATTATATAACCTATTTTTTTTTTGCAGGCCAACATGTCGTTTGCTAGCCTGCCGAAGGGGAAGAAGATCGCCCTGACCACAATTGGGGTTCTGACGACAGGAGGAGCGAGTCTGGCTCTATTGCTGCAACAGTCGGTTAAAGCCTCAGATTTGGAGCTGCACCCACCTTCATACCCCTGGAGCCACAATGGCATGCTGTCCTCCCTCGACCATGCCAGGTACCACATCCCGCCATAGAATACTGTCTGACCAGGTAGCACAAACTTACATAAAACCTTTAGAACCACAAATTAATACATTAGCCTCATAAACCGATATGTCAGACAAATGAAAGTGGCCTCAAAAAGTGGACACTTGCACCACATTTAAAATCTATGAATGTTGATGTTTTAGATAACGAAATGTCAAACCAAGAGGCATTTCTTTTAAAGCAAGATAGCTCAATCACACATCAAAGTAAAACAGTTTATAAAAAAGAAGTTTGTTAGGTTTAAATGATTAAATCATCGATATACTGTTCAAAATGAAAACCAAAAGTATTTGGATTATTGTTGTGAATCAATTTTTAAAAATTCACTAAATAATCTGTTTTCTTTGAATAACCACAATTAATCATAATACATTACACAAACATTAAAATATAATCATATATATATATTTAATTTATACTTTGTCTCAAAGAGATTGCTAGAAATTGGCAAGTCGTCATTTATTTTTATTATTCTAATATGTGCATTTTTAAAAGTTCAGTTTCTGTTTTTAATGAGACACATTTTTACAGGTATAAATATTTGATAAAAGCATATGTTTACATGCCATAAAATCAGTGGACATGCTGTTATTAAAAGTTCTGCCGTTTTCCAGTGGAATTTTTTAACAGGAGCAAATGGGCAGATTCAATTTTATATCAAGCTTTATTGGCAAGACAAACTTAAAGGAATATTAATTTTGACTCATCCCTCCTTTTCTTTAAAAAAAGCAAAAGTGAGGCACTTACAATGGAAGTGAATTGCCATTATTCAGAGGGTTTAAAAGCAGAAATGCAAAGCTTATAATTTAATAAAAGTACTTACATTATTTTGTTAAAACTCTTGTATTATTTGAGCTGTAAAGTTGTTTAAATTGTCATTTTTACAGTCATTTTAGGGTCTGTTGACATTACATCGTCATGGCAATGAAGTTGTAAAATTGGCTATAACACAGAAAAGGTTAGTAAGCAATTTTATCACACTAAAGTCATGTTAACATGCATATTGTTTATGTCTTGTGGCTGTACTTTTGAAATGGTGAGTATATTAACGTTCAAAAATTGGCCTCCCTTAACTTCCAATGTAAGTGCCTCACTGTAACCCAGATTTTTTTCTTTTTTAAAGAAGTGGTAATCAATATTATGCCACAAATGCTGTCGATTGAGCTTAACTTGCACTGATCCCAAAATATTCCTTTAAGTGTACATTCCCAATGCATTACAAGACACTATACGTACAGATTAAGGCTGATGATTTAACGCGTTAATTCAGTGCGATTAATTATAAAAATATATACAATTAATCATGTCCCGGGACCGTAATATGAAATATTCCTAGCATCAGAGCAGTTCAAGTCTATACCACTTGTTTTCTCCAGCGGGCAGCAAGCGAAACTCCAGCTGTTTAGGCAACACACATCTCATACAGAGAACAAACCACACTAACTCTCAGCAAACCACACAAGATGAGAACACGTTCTTTCATTCAAACACAACTTGATAGAGCGCAAATCCGAACGCAGGGATCTCAAGATGTTTTTCCAAGTTTCAAACTACGTTAAACTTGACACAGCGACCTAAAAACGCTGTTTATATTGCAGTGCTTCAAAATCGTCCATCTGACGCATATGTACATTGACGCGCCCTTAGACAATAATAAATCTCTGACAGATTGACGAATTCAACTACAAAAAAGATTGCTGTGGACTGTAGGCCAGTGATAGGTTTATGTTCAATAATATGGAAATAAACAGTATATTGGATTTTAAAGCCAAGTTTTGTATTGTCTTATCAATGCTTTACTCGTCAGCCACAATAATGAAATGCGTTTTCATTATATGAACTAGTATTTTTTACAATATATATATATATATATATATATATATATATATATATATATATATATATATATATATTATTTATAGATATTTAAATATAACTATTTATAGTTATTTAATTATTTTATATTGAATTATTGTTATTTGAGGGGCTTTCTCAAATATTTATATATTTTATTCATTTCAGTTCATTTCATTTATTAATCAGCAATCCAGGTAATTAATTTGATTTTTTTTTAATGTAATCGATCGACAGCCCTAATACAGATATAAAACAAATTGAATACTGAAATTTAATTTGCAGAAGTTTAAAATATCATTTTTGAACGTTAAAATACTCACTGTTTCAAAAGTATAATATTATTTTCTCTGGCTGCAGTTCAGTCTATTGCACATACTGAGTCTCTCGAGAGCGGTTTAGCTTTTGACACTGGTTCAGATGACAGTGAGTGAACATTTTCGGGCGATGCAAGGAGACACAGCAGCTTGGCCGTATATCTTCCACACCTGGCTCACTGCTTGTGGGTGAAGTCTCCATTTTTGATACGTCAGGGACATACTTCGGGAGGAATAAGTGTGCACTGCTCCACACAATCAGTTTCTGTGCTAGGATGTGCAGTCGAGTTGAGTGTGGGGAAAAACATTAGTGACGTTTTAGGTAGTGAAATAAATAACAGTCAACTGTTAATCGCAGCAATGTATGCGTTAAATTTCGCAGCCCTAATTTGGAACATGTCCAAAGTTAATGTGATGAACTACTCCTGTGGGTACTGAGACCAGCTGTTTTAAAGAAATTGAAAGAAAAATGGAAGTTTGTTTCGAAAAAAGGTCTAGCATCATTTGTGTACAGATGTCACTTGGTTTGATATTTTGTTATCTAATGCTATTAATTCATTTATAATGCAAATTCATACACTTCTGATAAGTGTTAGAGCCGCTTTAGTAAGACCCATTATTAAGATAAAATTATTCTTTATCATAAAGGGATAGTTCACCCAAAAATGAAAATTCGCTCATCATTTACTCACCCCCATCCCAGATGTGTATGACTTTCTTCTGCAGAACACAAATAAAGATTTTAGAAGAATATTTCAGCCCTGTAGGTCTATAAAATGCAAATGAATGGGTGCCAAAATTGTAACGCTCCAAAAAGCACATAAAGGCATCATAAAGGTAATCCATACGACTCCAGTGGTTTAATCCATGTCTTCAGAAGTGATATGATAGGTGTGGGTGAGAATTAGGTCAATATTTAAGTTTTTTGCTAGAAATTCTTCTCCCTGCCCAGTAAGGGGCGATATGTATGAAGAATGTGAATCGCCAAAAGCAAAAGAAGAAGAATATGGAAGCGAAAGTGAAAGTGGAGATTGACTGAGCAGGGAGGAGATTTTATAGTAAAAAATTACTTAAATATTGGTTTCTCACCCACACCTATCATATCACTTATGAAGACATTGATTTAAACACTGGAGTCTCTTGGATTACTTTTATGATGCCTTTATGTGATTTTTTTGGAGCTTCAACATTTTGACACCCATTCATTTGCATTATATGGACCAAAAGTGCTGAGAAATTAATCTAAAAATCTTCATTTGAGTTCAGCAGTAGAAAGTCATACACATCTGGGATGGCATGAGGGTGAGTAAATGATGGGTGAACTATACTTTTAAAAAGAGAATATATCAACAGAGTGCTTGCAAGGTCTATATATTTCTTCTCACTTGTGGCCTGTGTAGGTTGGGTACATATAAAGCATTTAGAAGTTAACTAATGGTACAATGCATTTGTTTTTCAGTATTCGTCGTGGGTACCAAGTATATAAGCAGGTGTGCTCGGCCTGCCACAGTATGGAGTACCTGGCCTTCCGTAACTTGGTGGGAGTTTCACACACAGAGGCAGAGGTCAAATCTTTAGCTGAGGAGGTAAAGGAGCTCACTTTTACTCTAATAATAGCTAATTGCCTAATTGCAATACTAACAGATCAAGACACTGGTGTCCTAAGGTTTGAAAGTAACGTTTCAGTTATGTTGGTAATTACAATAATACACCGATCCATTCAAAGGATATTTGACACACATCTACAAGTCTGCAACTACTTAATCTTTCAAGGGTCTAGGATCTAGAAGACTTCATGAGTGGTCTTGCCTATAATGTTGTTATTGTTCTGTTATTCAGATTGAAGTTGTGGATGGTCCTGATGAGACAGGAGAGATGTTCACTCGACCTGGAAAGCTCTCCGATTATTTCCCCAAACCCTACCCGAACCCTGAGGCTGCCCGTGCTGCCAACAACGGAGCTCTGCCCCCTGACCTCAGCTATATCATCAATGCTAGGTAATGAATTTCTGTCCATCAGAAATTTCTACGCCGTTCTCTTATTATGGGCACATTGTCGGAATTTCTGGCACCTAAATCCTTAAAGAAACTTGACATACGCTGTTGTTTTGGTCTGTGAACACTCAGTAGATTCGTTATTATCATACTTCTGTTTTTCTCCTTTCTCAGACTGGATCTTAGTCTCAGTTATAAAGTTTTGTAACTACTACATAATTTTTTATAATGTGTATCTTTATCACTCTCTATCTCTCTCAGGCATGGAGGTGAAGATTATGTGTTCTCTCTTCTGACTGGTTACTGTGATCCTCCGGCTGGTGTATCTGTTAGAGAGGGGCTTTATTACAACCCCTATTTCCCGGGCCAGGCCATTGGAATGGCACCACCTATCTACAATGAGGTGCTAGAGTATGATGATGGTGAGTTTTATAGATAATAAAAAATCTGTATTATACTCACTCTTTCATTTCTAGAAAGTAATACATGCCATAGTTCAAATTAACAAGAAATCCTCCTCCAAAGGAACACCTGCCACCATGAGCCAGGTTGCTAAAGATGTCTGCACCTTCCTGAGGTGGGCTGCGGAACCAGAACATGATCAACGCAAACGAATGGGACTGAAGGTTTGCTCTTTCCCCGTTTCATTATATAGCTATATTTCTTTTTTCCATAGATAGTAAAATGTAAAGGCCCCAGTATACTTTGAATGAAATCGAAGAAGGAATGGGTGTGACGTCATTCAGAACAAAATCTGGCCAAAACAGAGGTGTTCTTGAGTACGTTTCGGTGGTTCGTAACAGCTTTCAGGAAAACTTTGTACCGGCTGCTTAACACCTTCTTACTGCCATTGGTCCAAGTCTTCGGTGGGTGTGACCTTGAGCTTGTGACTTTTTTTCTTCTGCAGAACACAAATGAAGATTTTTAGAATAATATCTCAGCTCTGTAGGTCCTCTTAATGTAAGTGAATAGCTCCAAAATGCACATAAAACATCATTTTGGATGAGAACAGACCATAATATAACTCCTTTTTCACTGTAAATCTTGACTTCTAAATCAGCAGTCTCCTTGGTGATCATGATTTCAAGCTTGATTACACCTCCTAGCGCTCTGCACATGCGTCAAGCACTAGGAAGTGTAATCGAGCTTGAATTCATGATCATGCCTTAAGACTGTAATGGCAAGATGTACAATGAAAAATCGATTGGATCAATTCAAAAGACGTGGATAAAACCACTGGAGTCATATTGATAACTTTTATGCTGCCTTTATGTGCTTTTTGGAGATTCAAAATTTTGGTCACCATTCACTTACATTATTTGGACCAACAGAGCTGAGATGTTCTTCTAAAAATCTTTGTGTTCTGCAGAAGAATGTAAGTCATACACATCTGTGATGGCATGAGGGTGAGTAAATGATGATGAGAGAATTTTCATTTTTGAGTGAACTATCACTTTAAATAAAAAAGGAAGTTTCAGTATTATTTTTCTTTTCTGAAATGTCAAATGACTTTTCATACTGTCTATTGTGATATATAGTTATCGGCCAAAACTTTCAAGAATATCACACTACATATTTTTGCATTAATCGCCTTCCCCTATGGCTATAGTTTTGAAACGGTGTCTGTTTTATCCATCCCAGTGCAGTGACTTGCCCCATATACTTCCATTGTTTTTACAAATTGAGTTGAAATTACTTTTTGTTGTAAATCCAAGCATGTCACAAATACTGTCTATTGAGCTTACCTTGTAATAGACCTGACATATTCTTTTAATGGAAACTTATGTAGTGCTTACTCTCTTTCTTTCCTTCTCTCTGCAGCTATTGATGGGCGCTTCCATCCTTATTCCCTTGGTCTACTACATGAAGAGGCACAGGTGGTCTGTGCTCAAGAGCAGAAAGATCGCCTACAGGCCTCCCAAATAACGCCAAACCGCTGCCTTCATCAGGCCTTGACACAACGTAACAACCTGACTGACGATTGTCCAATCTGTTTCAGAGTGCTTGATGCACCAAGATACGGTTGCTTTAATGAAAGTAAAAAAATGACGGACATCCTATCAATTTGGTGTCCTTCCTCCTAAATGACTTGGGGAGTGGGACCTGAGACAACCTTTATGTTTTACTGTAAAATAAATATTATCTGAATGAAATATTTGTGGTTGTTTGCAAGGTGATCTGTTGAAGGGAAAAGTCAAAGAACTGTCTTTACAGTAGATTCTCTACACTTTGTTGTGTAAATATTTAATAAAACTGGTACACCCTAATTAAACCCTTAAGAAATCGTACAGTTTGAACTCATTTTTTCTGTTTAATTGTTTATTCATTTAGCTGATGATTTTATTGCAACCTACACTAAATAAAAATACTAACATTTTTAACTAAAATACTTTTTCCACATAGCCTGAAATTATACCTTTATAGAAAGCTTAGGATTAAGAAAAAAGCAAAAAATTAAGAAAAACTTAATACTGGTAAGAAGAACTTTTGGAGACCCTCTTTTAACCAAATCCCAGATTTTTTTCCAGGCAGTGTTGGTAACGTGGGGCTATCACAGAAGGAAAAATGAATCTATAGATACACTATACTGCCAAAAGTATTCACTCATCTGCCTTTAGACGCATATGAACTTGAGTGACATCCCATTCTTAATCCATTGAGTTTAATATGACGTCGGCCCACCCTTTGCAGCTATAACAGCTTCAACTCTTCTGGGAAGGCTTTCCAGTGTGTTTATGGGAATTTTTGACCATTCTTCCAGAAGCGCATTTGTGAGGTCAAACACTGATGTTGGACGAGAAGGCCTGGCTCGCAGTCTTCGCTCTAATTCATCCCAAAGGTGCTCTATCGGGTTGAGGTCAGGACTCTGTGCAGGCCAGTCAAGTTCTTCCACACCAAACTCGCTCGTCCATGTCTTTATGGACCTTGCTTTGTGCACTGGTGCGCAGTCATGTTGGAACAGGAAGGGGCCATCCCCAAACTGTTCCCACAAAGTTGGGAGCATGGAATTGTCCAAAATCTCTTGGTATGCTGAAGCGTTCAGAGTTCCTTTCACTGGAACTAAGGGGCCAAGCCCAGCTCCTGAAAAACAACCCCACACCATAATCCCCCCTCCACCAAACTTCACAGTTGGCACAATGCAGTCAGACAAGTACCGTTCTCCTGGCAACCACCAAACCCAGACTCGTCCATCAGATTGCCAGATGGAGAAGCGTGATTCGTCACTCCAGAGAACGCGTCTCCACTGCTCTAGAGTCCAGTGGCGGAGTGCTTTACACCACTGCATCCGACGCTTTGCATTGCACTTGGTGATGTATGGCTTGGATGCAGCTGCTCGGCCATGGAAACCCATTCCATGAAGCTCTCTACGCACTGTTCTTGAGCTAATCTGAAGGCCACATGAACTTTGGAGGTCTGTAGCGATTGACTCTGCAGAAAGTTGGCGACCTCTGCGCACTATGCGCCTCAGCATCTGCTGACCCCGCTCTGTCATTTTACGTGGCCTACCACTTCGTGGCTGAGTTGCTGTCATTCGCAATCACTTCCACTTTGTTATAATACCACTGACAGTTGACTGTGGAATATTTAGTAGCGAGGAAATTTCACAACTGGACTTGTTGCACAGGTGGCATCCTATCACAGTACCACGCTGGAATTCACTGAGCTCCTGAGAGCGGCCCATTCTTTCACAAATGTTTGTAGAAGCAGTCTGCATGCCTAGGTGCTTCATTTTATACACCTGTGGCCATGGAAGTGATTGGAACACCTGAATTCAATTATTTGGATGGGTGAGCGAATACTTTTGGCAATATAGTGTATCTAAAAAGTTATGTGGCATGTTTTTTACATTTTCTTATACACTTTCATGTCATAAGTTATC